>NW_010159382.1:32340-45650 GCF_000695765.1 Mesitornis unicolor
TGGTGACGAGTGGCTGGGAAGCTGCCAGGCAGAAAAGGACCTGGGGGTGTTGGTGGACAGCAGGATGACCATGAGCCAGCAACGTGCCCTTGCGGCCAAGAAGGCCAATGGCATCCTGGGGTATATCAGAAGGGGTGTGGGTAGTAGGTGGAGAGAGGTTCTCCTTCCCCTCTACTCTGCTCTGGTGAGACCACATATGTAATATTGTGTCCAGTTCTGGGCTCCTCAGTTCAAGAAGGACAGGGGATTGCTTGAAAGAGTCCAGCGCAGAGCCACAAAGATGATTAAAGGAATGGAGCACCTCCCTTATGAGGAGCGGCTGAGGGAGCTGGGTCTCTTTAGCTTGGAGAAGAGGAGACTGAGGGGTGGCCTCATTAATGTTTATAAATTTGTAAAGGGCGAGTGTCAGGAGGAAGAAGCCAGGCTCTTCTCAGTGATAGCCAATGACAGGACAATGGGCAATGGGTGCAAACTGGAGCATAGGAGGTTCCATGTGAACAGGAGGAAAAATTTTTTCACTGTGAGGGTTACAGAGCACTGGAACAGGCTGCCCAGAGAGGTTGTGGAGTCTCCTTCTCTGGAGACATTCAAAACCTGCCTGGATGTGTTCCTGTGTGACCTGGTCTAGGTGATCCTGCTCTGGCAGTTGGACTAGATGATCTTTCGAGGTCCCTTCCAACTCCTAATATTCTGTGATTCTGTGAAAGCCTGGGAACAAGATGGAACATTGCTCAGAGCTTTCTCCCTAGTAATTCTAAGCAATATATACATATATATTTGAATTCAGCACTTTCAGCGTCAAGCAGAGTGCACATATATGGCTATAAATAGAAGTTTTCAGTACTGGATAATTCGTTCTCTCAAAGATGTAGGTTTTATTTTTATGAGAAAGATGCACGCCTTTAATTTTAAGTCCTTGCTTAAAATTAGCCTGGTTAAAGTAACAATGACACATTGCAAATACTCTTATTTTCCTACTTCAATATGTGATTACTGATGATGACAACATTTGAGTAACTGAGCAAATTATCTCTTGTTATCTGAGCTGTCATTTGTACTCTTAGTGTCCCCCCACTAGCAAGTAATGCATCATATAAATGTTGTGGAGATGAACAGCTACTGCTAGCAGATATCTTGATAACTCGCTAAACATGATCTAATCAGGATATAGTTTTTAGTTTTAGTCAGGAATAAAACCTGTTTTGACAAACCTAGTTCTGGTAGTCCATGGAACTACTGATTTATTGTCCATCTCCCATCTTAACTGCCTCACAGCAACGTTAGCAGAAGAAAAGATGTGACTGATTCTTTCAGCTGGTTTGCCACTCAGCTTCTTACCTGCAGTAACTGTGACCTCACACTACACTAGACTCTCAACTACAGCAGCTGGAACCGAAGTCACATCTTTCCTTATGCTGACTTTATACTACCAAAGAGTCATCACAAACAGCTGTGTTTGCCAACATTTTTACATGACTACAGCTGCCTGCTCAGTGAACATCAGGCAAAACTCTCTAGGATTTTAGAATGGCTTATTTCAGTTTAGAGTCTCATTTAAGCTCAAGAAATAAACTAAATAAAGCTTAAAGGAAATAAAGAAAAGCCATTTTGCACCTGTTTTTAAGAAAACAAAACAACGGACTGTAACTGAAAACAACTCTGGCTCAGCTCCACAAAGATATTTATACCTAACAAGTACTCAAATAACTGAGTCTTCCTTTGGTCTAAAAAGTGACAGTAAATTCTGAAAATATGTTAGATATCTAAATAACTTTAGAGAAATGTCTTTCTGTGATCGCTCTTGGTTTCCCCACCACCTCCCTGTCCCCTAACTTTCAAGGTATCATTTTAAACAAGACCTGGTTTGGAACACTGGAAACCACTGCCTCTCTCAGCAAAGACTGACAGTCTTCACTCCAGAGCAGGACCGAACTGTGCTCTTGTTGGAGACTTTTCACTACACATGGAAGATACAATCAGAGCTAAAATAGGAAAGCTTCAAAGCAATAAATACCCAATATATACCCTGTTGTGGTTTCCTTGAATGACATTCAGTCACATGCAGTGCTGAGTGAATCAGAAGTTAGATCTTTAGATAAACACTTGCAAAAATACACTAACTTTATTATTAATAGTGAACAGGTGTCATCTGATTTTAGCATAGTGAATATTTTTCCTTTAGGAAAACAGGGCACAGGGCATCCTTAAATATAGAATCATAGAATGGTTTAGGTTGGAAGGGACCTTAAAGATCATCTAGTTCCAACTCCCCTGCCATGGGCAGGGACACCTCCCACTAGACCAGGTTGCTCAAAGCCCTGTCCAACCTGGCCTTGAACGCTTCCAGGGAAGGGACACCCACCACTTCCCTAGGCAACCTGTTCCAGTGTCTCACCACCCTCACAGTAAAGAATTTCTTCCTAATATCTAGTCTAAATCTACCCTCTTCCAGTTTAAAACTATTACCCCTTGTTCTATCACTCCTTGCCCTTGTAAAAAGTCCCTCCCCAGCTTTCCTGGAGGACCCCTTCAGGAACTGGAAGACTGTACTAGCTGTATGCTCATTCCTTATTTATTCTTCTTCATGTAATGCTCTACTTTTTCTTTCCAAAAAAAAAAAAAAGCTTATTGATTCTGGGCCCTAGTATTCCTCAATATTAATTGCTAGATCCTCTGGCTGGTTAGCTATGGGTATTTCTACTACATGTGGAACAAGAAAGGTCTCATTCCACTTGAGAACTAAGGAGAACTGGGACTTGGTCCCTGATGAAGCTTCTCTTATCTTTTCAGTTTTCTGGCTTGAGGCTAAGGGTTGCGATCATCAGTTCAATAACCAACTGCAATTTTGAATCCTTTGTGACCATTCTATTTATTTTTCAGTTTTTATAGGGTGAAACCCAGCTAGATGTACCTTCATTTCAGACAAGAAAGCAAGAAAATGAACTGGTTTTGCAACTTGCAATTTTCCTATGTCTTAGTCAGCAAAACAGAAGGGTTACACCTCATTTGCAGTAATTTAGCAGAAGATTTCAGATGACATGAGTGAGAATCTTCTTGAGTTTTTTTTCATTAGTTGCAATGTATTATGCAGAGTGGGGCAAAATCAGAAAGAAGAAGAAAGTTGGCTGTTCATGTAAAGTACTCCAGCATGTTTAACAGCTACTTGTTGGGCCTGCTTTTGGAAAGCTTGTTGAAACTCCTATTTCCCTCTACTCCTTTATGCCATTTGGGCTTTACATGAAGACATGGAGGTTACTTTTTAAAATGCTGATGTTGCAATTAAGGGCAAAGTGGTAACAAGGGGAAAGAATGTATGTGTAATTTGATATGGAAGCTAGAAAGGATATAAATTTGCATTTTGTACATTATCTTGTTACTGATCTGAAGAAAAACTATTTACTAATATTGTTTTTTAATTTGGTCTCAATTGATAATTCATTAGCTAACACAACAGCATGTCTTCTTGGCTGCAAATGCTTTATCAGCTTATTGTGTGGCCAAACAGTTCTAGCAACAAAATTCAAGAAACAATAACCATTAATTGGTGAACCCCTACCGTGTCATGTACTTATGACATATTCTTTTAATTAATACAAATTTAGTTAACAGTAAACTCAGAAATGTTCTTTGGTTTTGCTAGCAAAAAGCACTCATTTTGCTAAGCACATACACTCGCATGTAGTCAGGTGTGTAGAAAAGGGATATTGTTTCCTGAAGTGAAATCCTAGACCACAACAATTGATTCTTTCCATTGCTTTGACTAATGGAGCTTTGCTGGCTACAGCTGGAATCCAGCAAAGCAGTCAATAGCAAATCATTCTTCCTGAGCTTTCTATTGCGAATGCAGTTGTTATTGGATTTAACTCTGAGGTCTTGGATTCTTTTACAGCAAAAGCTGTTTTAATGAAATGTGGAGGACTAGGAAGGAGTACAATACCTGTGCAACAAAAGTTTTCTGGTGTATAGTATTATTATACTATGGTATAATAATAGATTTAGCAGTGTATTTAGTAGTAGTAATGATAAAATAAATTGTAACTCTAATAGGCCAAATTTCACCAGTTCTTTAGTCCATAAAATGGAGCTGCTGGCATTTCTCTGAGTTCTCTCTCATACTGACTCCTCAGACACTGCAGTAGAGCTCCAAACACTTCCATACAGTTTATGTCCTACTTATTGTAGGACACAGCTTCGATTGCCTGAGCTATGCTGTATGCTCTAATTTTAATGGCTGATAAATACTTGTACACTTACAAATAGTAAGTACACTTACTAAGCAAGGGAGGCAGCCAATTCACGTTGACTTCGCAATGGGAATCCAGAAATGTCAAGACTTCTCCTCTAGCCAGCGAGGCTCCTAGCAGTCTGGTCCGAATGAGCCCTTCTCGTTTCTTGGTACGTACAATCCTCACTTTGGCAAAACGGATCATGTATTCCTCCAGCTTCTCTTTTAAATGTTCTAGAAAGAAGGGCAAAAAAAGCGTCAGTGGTGCCAGGCCTGGAGGAGCCAACAGGAGGGCAGGTTGGCATACAACTAGCTTATCTACTTCCGTCTCTTGTCACTTCAAGTCCTCCAAAATCTGACACAAATCCTCCCTGAGATGGTTTGGAAAGTGCAAATATTCTCTCTTTTATCACACAGAGGAAGACACTGACACTCTGAACCTTTTACTGCAGTTGCTATTGGCAACCTGCCATCCATGACAGAATCATGGCCAAAACAACTGCAGGATATTTATCTGTCCTCTGGTTCCTGCAGCCCAAGGCCTGATAAACATTCTGCCATGTCATTTTATAAACAGTGTCCTTTCCAAGTGGGTTTCCTATATCAATGAATTATGAAGAATTATGTGTGGAAATAAATTTTTAAAAAGCATTTAACTAGCATGATTAGATTGTTTTTATAATGGGAAGGGAAACAGACACGAAGGATGATCTTAAGATTTGGATACTGGCATGAAGTAAGCAGACAGCTGACTTCCTAATAAAATTAAGCTTCAAATGTAAAGTAGCTGATATGTTATCTTATCTGCATAATGTGGCTCTGTTTATACCAGAAAACATCATCTTTGGGAACTTTTTTTTCTTCTGACTAGAAACACAAACTAAGAATCACAAAAAAAACAACAACAAACACTCTACAGCTTTACTGCTTCCTAAATACGTCAACAACAGAAACACCAATCTTTTGCCTTTGATATAACACCTCAGACTCATTATTTTGGAAAAATCTGATAATTTCATTTGGCAAGAAAAGAGGGAGTGAAAAGCTTAGTCTCCAATAATTAAAACTGGTAATAAGCTGTATTTTGTGATGCTAGGAGTTGCAAGCTAACTCTGAAATGGGTTTACTAGGTTATGAATGTGTCTTATATCAGCTATTAATTCTTTGAACTTGTATGGCCAGTATAGGCCTTGATCGATCGTTATAGATTGCAAGAAGTTTGCTATGGACTACCCAAAAGGACTACCATTTAGCAGCACCCTGGAGTGTATAATGCTGACACATAGATTAAAGGCAACAAGCAAACAAGTCACAGTGCAGAGAATATAGGATCTTGTGTTAAAGTAAAATCTAGCTCCTGTAAAATAGAGCTCCCTGTATATACTCCTCCTTGTCTCTGCTCCTTTCCTTTCTAGTTGACCAACACACAAGACTTTCTGAATCTACCTGCAGATTAGGAAGGAGTAAAAACATTGGTGTATAGTTATATGTATTTAGTGGGAGAGTACTGTATGGGATGCTTCTCTGTAATGAGGAATCCTGGTGTACGCTGACACAGAAGAGGGAGCAGCCTGAGACCTGGCAACATCAGCCTGCAAGGATTACAGAACAGGTTGGTTATTTTGGGAGGAGAAACTAAACACTTTGGAGACACTTTGAGTTAAAAGAGTGGTTTCTGTTCATAGTACTACCTGAGAGAAGTACTAAATCAAGTGAGGAAAGCCAAGTCTGAAGAAAAAAAAAAAAAAAGGATTCATTCAGATAAACATAAAATTCTGAAATAAGAGGTATCCCTTTTTACATTCCATTTTGATACTTACATACTGAATTAAAGAAACCAACACAATCCCCCAACAGTCACAATGACAAGAGATGCACTGTGTCTTTGAATGGTGGTCTATGTATGACCAACCATCTTCATGGGACAACTGCTGTGTGCCACTGACTCACTTTAGGTACCAGCTACAATTCAGTCTCATAACTGAACTGAGGTTAAACCAAGTCTTAGATCATTCTGTGCTCATGTGCAAGACTGTCTAAAGGGCATATTTACTGAACAGTTTTCCTGTTTTTATGAGCTCCATTGAGGCTATTCCCATAGCACAGGAATACAGAAGAAGGGAAATGGACCTTAAAAACAAAGATACAAAGACTTTGCAGGTAATATAAGAAACTCTGTTAGGGCTGTCAATCTGGATTTTTTTCTGTGTTGTAAATTGTATCATCTTATAGCCATGAAAAATGAAAACAGTTTCAAAGCGGCAGGATATTACATATTTCCAAAGTTGATCAAACCTAGTCTGTTAGGTACCATAGCTTGTGTTAGTCTCAGACACTGCAAATCTTCTGTAGTTCTTTAAGGTCATCTAACCTTTCTTCTCTGACCTCTTCCTTCCACAAGCTTTGTCTGCATTGAATAGTGTATAGGAACCCTGCACCAAAAGCAAAACCACATTGCTGTACACTGTATGGACAACTAATAAAAAGGTTCAGTTTACTCACTCTGAGCACAGCTGTCCAACTATGGGAGCAAGCACTTAACTCCTTGGCTACAGTGCAAATCCTCCATCTTCACCTGCCTGCCCTCAGAGATGGGTTGACTGATGAGACTCCAGCTCATCAGAGGGTCCTACTATGAATTTGGCTATGTATCAGGTATGATTGCTTTACCTGTGAGCTGCTTTACCTTACCCTGTGAGTTAGGGAGTTTCCCTCTTTGTACGTGAAGGCAGCTACCAAGGAAGCATCTAAACATTCTGATGAAGAGAAGCAGAAGCCTTGGACAACCTAAGTTGTTTGTGGTGTTGGTAGGCTCTCTGTTGTCTGCACAGAAATTCAAGGCACATCTGAATTGGACCTTCACTACTTAGATGTCACAACGGCTAAGGAAAGGCCCTTGCAATAGACAGTTTGAATATGGCTACCATTGATATTTAAATGAACTAATACAAATGTCCTCTTTTCATGCATTCTGATTGTTATCACTTGTCTTGGGCCAAATAAATTCAGTGATATTCAGTCTCATAAGAAGGACCTAATTTCATTCCTTTCACATCTTGCAATGAGCCAATTCTGAAAGTGATGTGCCTGTCTCTTCAGGAAAACACTTCAGAGAGAGATAATGTAAACTATCATATTATGATACAATCTTTTCTGTTCTTATGTCAATTGCTAAGTAACAAAAAGGCTGAATAATATAATTTGATTGTCATCAGTTGTACTGGAGCTTGAAGTCCATGAAATCAATGGCAGTATGTACTGTTCTCTCATTGCTTCACGTTCCTTGCAAACTCTGGAAAAGAAGTCTCCCAAATTTTAAATATTTTGATTTTTCTGGGGCCAGAATAATACCTGAAAATCTGTGGAATAAACAAGAGTTCTCTATACCACCTCTCTCCCTTTCTCTCAGATAGCTCTTCACACATTTCAGGCAGCATGTCATCTGATTTGTGAAGAACTGCATTAAAACATCTGATACATCTTTTGATGCCAGAATCATATAACCCAAAATTGTTTTCATCTACTCAATTAGTCCTATGATTGAATAACTTTATTATTCTCTCCTTGACACTCGAAGAACAACTCACAAAAACCCAGAAGTATACAAACAAAATTTGCATGTCTTGTTCACAAAGAATTCTAAATGCATCCTCATTTAGAAATACTTGGAAGAAAACAAAAGTAATAAGTGCTAATTTTTATAGAACTTAGTTAGACAAGTGACATAAAAAGATCAAGTCTACATACAAATCAAAGTATATGGATTATTAGAGATATATAAGGTATCTAGATTTGTTGAAACACCTACATATTAGTAATGAAGTCATTACATAGTCAAACAGGTGCCAGTAACAATACCTTCTGTATCTTTAGTTCTGAGATTTGGCCAAGGAAACAGTTTAGCAATTTATTTGGGAAAAATTCTCAATAACTACGAAAACATCATGAAATATTTAAGTTCAATGACCAATCCCAATATGGTTGTGAGAATGAAAATATCCTGGAGGAAAAAAATGGCTTCTGGATTCATAAATAATGATTTTTTTAAAACTTAATTCAATGTGAAAGTGCTCTCATATTGTATTTTCCCCTACACTGTCTTGTGGCACTATCTGTTTCAAATATTACCAATCTCTAAAAGCATAAATAAGCACAGAGTAACAGTCAAAGATAGTAGAAGAGTAGTAGTTTTAAAGAAAACCACAGTATTTTCCTCTATTTGTATATGTAGTAAAACCGTATCTTTCACATTGAACCACTCAGTAAAGCCACTCCTGCATTACTCAATATACTGCAGGACCTGTGGTCAACAGCTATCTTTAAAGGCTAGCTGCTTAATAAAAGAGCCTGTGTTTGTGCCAGGAGTCACAGACACAGTTGCTCTGAAAAAGACAATACCTGAGAATCTCACAGCTCAAATGTTGCTTAGAACAGTCTAGACAAGGCTTTAGAATTCTCTGGATGCGAACGATTTTGATTAACAAATGATCTAGATGTTTGTGATTGCTAACAAATTTTGGGGTTTTTTAACTTTGGCTTTTCACAAAAATATCAAAATATACTACCCTTTTTCATAGAACTCCATAAACTTCCTTCACAGAAAACCCAATAATATTTTATTTCCTATAGTACAACTGCATTTTCTCACAGTTCCCAGTTACTGTGTTGCTAATATTATCTCCAGAAGAAGCATCTCACACATAAAACCTATATATTACACATATATATTCAGAGACAAGTGAACTCAAATGCCCAAGTAAACATACATCAATCAATGTCAGAGCAAAACTATACTGCTAAAGAAATTATCTGAAATTATAATGTAGCGTGCAAAATAGAAAACAACCTGTGATAAAAAGGCTTTTAAATGTCCAGGGGACAACGCATTCTGCCTATTTATTACCAAAGGAAACAGTTCAATCAAGCTTGCCATGATGATAAAACATGGTTTCATTTATATGCCATAATATTACATAAATTTCACTTTCAGAATTAGGCATGAGAGAAAAGCCAGTATTTAAATTCTACAGTGACCTATAAATGGTACTCTTTGGATATATAGAGAAGCCAAAGCCCCTGTTCACCAGATATGGGGAGTAAATGTCAAATTTGTAATTTAAAAGAAAATACATCATTTTTTTCTTTACAATGTTAATCAAATGAACCCAGGAATCATATGTTTGATACATGCGAGGCATCTGCCTGGGCAAGACTTGGCACAGGCAGTGACAAATAAAGAATAATGCATGAGCAGGAGCTTTACAGGCTGTCACTGCTATGATAAGTGATGGTAAAGGGAAGCATTATGTCTCCTCTAGTTATAGCCTGGAAACAAATTTTCCATTGTAATTATTTTGTGTGGGCTTCTTCTATCTTCATTTAAAGTCTGGAGAAGTTTTTCTAAAAGAATAGCAGGGACACAATTGCCTGGTCACAGTAATTAAAGATCTACCCAAGCAGAGTACCCAGTTACTTAATTTGTTGCCCAAAACTAAACTGGAAATCAAGGTTATGCCTTCATCAGGAAAAAAAAAATCATAGTAGTAAAGAGCAGAACTGCAATTCTTCTCTCCTGTTGGGACGCATACAGGGAATATATTATTATCACACTGGTACCCCTTGGCAACATGCTCTATGTGATAAGCAATGTTTCTCCAAGGTTATTGAGAAGATTTTAAGAGACTTAAAAAACAGTGTGAAATCTGGAGTTGGTCTTCAGGACTTGCTTGGCTGCAGCATGGACCATGGAATCATAGAATCCCAGGTTAGAAGGGACCACAAGGATCATCTAGTCCAACCTCTCAAGGTAAAAGTATAGTTTAAATGAGAGGAGTCAGCACTCTGTCAAGCTGACTCCTAAAACTGACCAGTTTCAGGGAATTTAACACTTCCCCTGGGAGATTGTTCCAATGTCTGATTGATCTCATGGTAAAAAAATTTCTTCTGGAGTTCAGTCCATATCTCTCCACAAGCAACTTGTGTCCCCTCATCTTTTCCATGTCACTCCTTGTGAAAAGTAGTCCCATGGAACCATGAAAGAGGAAGGAAAATACAAAGAAAATAAAGCCTGTTAAGCCCCTCTTTCGGAGAGCCAGGGAGGTCGTGGAGTTGTACACAGCTTACCCTTTGCACCTCTGCATCACCTGAAATTTAAGCCCAAAAGTACTGAAAACCTCTATTATAGTATATTGACCTGCAAATTATAAAATAATTAGAAAGAGCAACAGAGCCTAAACGCTCTGATAAACAATCTGAACTAAATCTGTTTATTTTCCACTTTAATTGACTGAGAAGTATGTAATTTGAGCTGTTTTGACATTCCCAACATGAGCCATATAAAAGCAGTTCAAGAAAAAAATACAGTAGCAGAAAATGTATGCTGGCCTCTCCTGTTACCTCAGCACAGGTGTATGGGAGGAAGCAATGTGGCCAAAACCATAGTAGTCTGTGATCTCAGATCAGTAAAATAATCTGCAAGTGACTATTTCTGTTGGTGAAAATTAAAGTGATTAATAACTGTTTTGATATGCCACAATAATGAGGCCAGCTTAAGAAGATTTTTCTCCACTTTTCTCTTTGGCCAGCAGCAGAGAGCTTTGTGCCCAATATGCACAGAAAATAACTGCAAGCACATTTACGCAACAGCCACAGCTCTCATTTGGAAAAGAACCTCCATCACTTTCTGTTCTTTTCTGCAAGATGGGAGTATCTCCCCAGGTAAAATTAGCAAGGATACCAGCCACTCCTCTCCTGAGGCCTTAAGCATACAATTTTCCCGAGGAACACCTCATTTTTCCTGAGGAACACCTCAGCTTATTCTTCCGATGACTGAAATGCTTCTGCCTAGGTTTAAGTCTTAAGCTTGACAGAAAATACATAAAGGAAACTTAGTGGCCTATGATTATTCAGTTATTACTTGTTTTCCGCTGCAATTGACAAAACAGCCCTCTCCAGTGCATTGCCATTATTTTTAGTTTCACTGCCTGTATATAGTTAAAAGCAAATCAGTCTGAAGACAGAATACAAGGTAAGCACATGAATTTGGGTATATCATCTTTCTTTCTTCCACTTTCCCTTCAAGTTCATTATCTGCAGAAGTTTGGTTGGAAATGCTGTCTGGGCACAGAAATGTTGCAAAGGCTGTACCAGGTCAGCTGCTGTTTTTTCTAGTGAAGTCAAAGACTCCAAGAAGGACAATTCCCCTAGTTATATCTCTGGGTAAGCTACGCCACAACTGCACTACTCTTCTGGTGTGTAGCTTTTTCCTGAAGTCCAAACTGAATCTTCTAAGCTGCACCTTGGGGCTGTTGTCTCTTATTGGACCATCTGCCAGGACCAGGAGGAATTCGGTTCTGCCATCTGTGCAACTCCCATTCAAGCTGCTGTGGGTAGCTATAGATCACCACTTTGCTGCTGTTTAGCCAGACTAAACAAGGTCAAGCTCCTCAGCCTCCTCTCAAAGGTCACATGCTTTTGGCTCGTGACAGTCTTGCTAGTCTTCTGCTAAATCAACTCCTGTAGAGCCCAAAACTGGATGCAGAATTCCAAGTGTATGTAGTACTAGAATGACAAAAGGTATAATTTCACCTTATCTGCTCACTGTTATTCTAACAGCCTAATCCAGTTTGCCATCCTGGTTCTAAAGGCCATCACTTTCTCCTATTCACCTGGTACTCACTATGACCTTTGCAGGTCCTTCACAGCACACCAGCTAACCGGTTATCAGTTTACTGCACCTGTACCCAGGCACAAAATTTAGCACTTCTTGTTGAACTTGATGAGATTTATTTTGCCCAATTCTAGAGCTTCTCTGGACACAGTGCTATTTGATGTGTCAACCACTTTCTTCTCTATTTTAGTATCATCCACAGATTTGCTGAAGGCACACTGTCTGGTTGCATATTCTATTTAACTGCCATTTCCAATGGTTGCCCAGTTTTTATTGGTTATCTTCCATTGTGTTTTCACTTTTCACCTAGAAAAGTGTGATAGTGTTCTCTCTTCAGATACTCAGATCCAAAGTCTTTTACTTCTAATTAGTCATGGAGGAAGGATGGGGAGGCTTTCTGCCAGACTGGCTTTAGCATCTGATCCATACCCATGTCAGACTCCAACACAAGCTCCAGAAGCAGACAGGTACTGTGAAAACTGTTGGATATGGTTAAGTCTGACACAGACTGACAAACAAGAGCAAAATTTACAACTTCTTGGCATAATAGCAATTGGCTAACAGCAATCTCATTTGAGTGCTAGATAATCCCTTCTTTCTGAATGGCTTTGCACGCATAAGAATAAGGTCACTTGAGAAAAGCTATGTAGTTACTGATGGTCTGGAAGTAGCACTGTTTAGAGAGACATTTGTGCCAATCACTTGAAAACACCTGAAAGCACTCCAGGCTGTGATGTTTGGGTTAAGTGGCTTTGGGCAAGCTAAAATGCAGACTCTTCTTTTGATATTAATAATGAGCCAAAGTCCTTGGGTGATATACCACAAGGCTCTGCAGAGTATCCTGAATGTGCAATAGTTCGGTTCATCACTTGCACATCAATGAATATAAACTTCCAGATAACTCCTTCATTTTGATGTTGAGTTTCAACCTGTTAAAGTTGAAAGAACCTCTGAACTCTACAGTAAACGCACATTCCTTTGCCACAGTCTGAAAAGTCAGCATTACTGAGAACAGGATACTGAACAGAGCAAATGAATATGTAGCTTAGCTTTGATTTCTTTCACGAGAGTCTTAAGACAAACTTTGAACAAACCTGTTTCATATTGTATGGGCTTTCATATGAAAAGAGTGACTGTGAGTGTCAGAGTCTGTGAGAACAGCCAGTTTCACTGAGACTTTCTCAGACTACAGCTTCAGCCAGCAGAGACATGCAGAAATTCTGGTATCTCTTTGTTCCATGTAACTGTGACTGTTAGCACAGTCATTCTGTCACAGAAGCACAGAAGCATCTAGGATCTCTTTGTCAACGAGGTGAGCGTTCAGATAACTGAATACACACAGAAGGTTACTTAGATAGAAGGTGTGGTAACTTAGACAGATACCATCCACAGAATCACAGAATCACAGAATCGCTC
>NW_010159383.1:0-729 GCF_000695765.1 Mesitornis unicolor
ATTCTGTGATTCTGTGAAAATGTGGCTCTCCAGTTCCTATAATGCCACATATCCTCCCTGGCTGCTGAGGCAGCCACCACCAAAGCGTTTTACAGAATCTTAGAATCATTTGGTTGGAAAAGACCTTTAAGATCTATGCCTTTCTTTTCCACCTGAACTCTAGGGATCTTCATCCCCACCTTTCACGAGCCAGCAGCACTTCTTCCTTCTTGAAACCTCTTCTTTTTCTCCCTCCTCGAGTCTCCGTTTTCATTGCACAACTCCCTGCCTGCTCCCAGGCTCGGGCGTTTTACAGAATCTTAGAATCATTTGGTTGGAAAAGACCTTTAAGATCTATGCCTTTCTTTTCCACCTGAACTCTAGGGATCTTCATCCCCACCTTTCACGAGCCAGCAGCACTTCTTCCTTCTTGAAACCTCTTCTTTTTCTCCCTCCTCGAGTCTCCGTTTTCATTGCACAACTCCCTGCCTGCTCCCAGGCTCGGCCGGCAGCGGCACAGAAAAATAACAGTATTTTTTCTTTATCTCCTCTTTAATATCTCCCACCACATTCAGGTTTTTAATGCTGCTGGAGCTGAGGACCCAGACCTCGACATTTGCCAGGCTGGTACCGAGTAAGTGGGCTTTCCCAGCTCTGCCGATGGAAGTTGGAGAACATACTGGGACAGAGTGGCCCCTTCTGCTTAACGCCTGGTTCTCCTCCCACTCCTCCTCTGCGCCGTGGCGCGAG
>NW_010159383.1:745-5171 GCF_000695765.1 Mesitornis unicolor
CTAACCACTCCTCTCTGCTGTTTTAACTTGCACCGGGGGTTTTGTTCTGCGTTGTGGCGTTGTTTTTTGTTTTCCCAGAAAAAAACAAGAAGTGGGGGGAAAAAAAGATTTTAAAAAGTGGGCCAAGATGTAAAAAAACATGCTGGTGACATCTCCAAGTTGCACTCGCATGAAGGCTGGTGTCAAACTTCACGTGGGCAGGGAGAGGGAGAAGGGAACGTGGAAAAGCATTGACTATATACGGCTTGGGAAGATGCAGGCTCATGGGTTGGAGCTGGGGAGGGACACATGATGGGCAGCAGCTCTGACCCTGGGGGGAAGCAGCCCAAGGAGAACCTTCAGGAACCGTCAAGAGGGGCTTGGTAAGGGGGAGAAACCCTGAGTTGCACTGAGAGTGGGACAGGATGGGATGGAGTGGGATGACTGTGTCGGGTGAAGTTGTGCAGAACGGCTCAAGTGCTCACTGTGCTGGTTTTATTTCACCATCAGGTAACAGTCAGAAGCAACCCAAGTGTGTAAGGTGTAAAAAGAGGGGTCAGATGCTAAAATGGGGTCAAAGCAAGGGAAAAGGAAAGAACTAAATGAAGTACCAGGCAGCTTTTCTGTGGGTGACCATAAATAGGTAGGGGCAAGGACATGTGCACACCCTTTCAGCATGAAACTAGTCCTGGGATTAAACGAGCAGCTCAAGGTGCTGTGGTGAATACAAGGAGTGAAGATATTCCCAATTTCCTTGGGAAAATAAGGAGAGGGGAGAGCCTGAAACATCTTAGGAGAGGACTTACAAGTGGTTGCCCAGCATGTTCCTCTTCGTGGCCCCCAGGAAGCTCATCAGGTTGGGATCCGAATGCTCATCTCCTACCATGGTGGGACCAACCTCCTGCAGGGAAAAGCAGCAGAGTGGGTGAGCGATGTGCAGCAGCATGGCCACGGAATCACAGAATGCCTCGGTTGGAAAAGCCCTCTGAGATCATCATGTCCAACCGTTCCTGTCTACCCCCTAAACCATATCCTTAAGTACCTCATCTACCCACTCTTTAAACACATCCAGGGATGGTGACTCCACCACCTCCCTGGGCAGCCTGTGCCAGCTTCTGACGACCCTCTCAGTAAAGAACTTCCTCCTTAGCTCTAACCTGAACCTCCCTTGGCACAGCTTGGTGCCGTTTCCCCTTGTTCTATCCCCCATCCCCTGGGAGAAGAGACCAGCACCCACCTCTCCACAACCTCCCTTGAGGCAGTTGGAGGTGGGGATGAGGTCTCCCCTCAGCCTTCTCTTCTCCAGGCTAAACAAGCCCAGTTCCCTCAGCCGCTCCTCATCAGGCTTGTTCTCCAGAGCCCTCCCCATCCTTGTGGCTCTGCTCTGAACACGCTCCACAATCTCAACATCCTTCTTCTAGTGAGGGGTCCAGAACTGAACACAGCACTCGAGGTGCGGCCACCCCCCTTCCCGTTCCCCAGCAGCTCCAGTAAGCGCTTTACTGGGAAAGGGATTACTGTGAGCCACCTGCCCTTCCCAGGAGAGAGCCTTGGTGGTTTTGCTCCTGGAGGGAGCTGCTGGCTGAGCTCACGGTGTCTCTGGTCCTCTAGGATCCATGACTGAGAGGTCTGTAGGACAGCAGCAAGGTGCTACTCACAGCCTCATTGAGCAAAACCAGCAAATCTGTGTGGTTTACCATGAAATAAGCATCCTCAGGCCGGTTAGGGACCATCTGCCTGTCCTAGTAGAAGACATCTTTGGGAACAGCTCCACCAGCAGGGAAGAGTGAGAAGATTGGGGTGAGGAAGGTGCCATGGGGTGACTGAGGCAGATGAGCACCCATGGGACGGCAAGGGACAGGAGACTGGGGAGGCAGAGATGTGAGTCATCTCAGCACCAAGCCACCAGGGAGACTTCCCACACATTGTATGAGGGGAACAGAGACATTTCTGCACAGCGGTCTTCCAAAAGTGTTATTTTATGAGATGTTCCTGGGCTGGAGGTTTTTCAGAACACAGCAGGTAGCGACAGTACCAATGCAACCTCCACAATGATCACCCATCCCCAACCCAGCCCCAGCACTGCTGGGGTGGGCAGCACCCAGTGACCCTGCAACGCTGGGACTGGAAGCACCAGCAAGCCCAGCCCTGAGCATCATCCGTGACTACGAGGGCTGGTGAGTGGGAGAGGCATCACCCACGCTGTGAGACCCACAACCCACCCCTCCTTGCTCAGCCCTGCTGGGGGTACTAAGACCCTCCATGCTCTAGAACCTCCCTCTGCTCCAGGCTATCCCCGAAAGATGCAGGATTTCATTGATTTTAAGAGGTGGAACATTTGTTTCCTGTTAAATCTCCACAATACACATGAAAAGTTTGCAGGTGAGAATTATTCTTCCTAGAGTTGTCCCACACCCACCTACAAACCTACCCCACGATATTACCAATGCTTTATAACATGCAAAGCACCTCCCAGCCCAAAATAACCTCAGGAATATGTTAGGTATCACCCTTTTGGACCCCTCTCTTCTCTGTCACCCCATGTAGAAAGCAAAGCCCAGGGCCAGTTCAAGGGCCCCTCACACAGAGGTTGCACGCTGAGGTTTGTGTGCTCCGTGGTACCCAGTGGTGTGAACCCCTTGGGTGTGGGGCAGTAGGACGGGAAGCCAAGCACTGTGACCCACGGCGAGGTTAGTAACGACATGGCCAGACACAGAGGGCAGAGAAAACAGAGAATTTCTGCTTGGCTGGGAGAGCTGAGGTGGCTGGGTTGGGGAAAGCTGGTGGGTGAGGACTGAACGCAGCAGAGAGGGTGAAATTGCTCCCTGGCAGCGTCCGCCTGCACCCCAGCGCCGGCAAACTGCGCCTAAACCATGAGCCTCCGCTGGATCCCAGCTAGAAGCTCGTACGCAGCACCGCTCATCAGACATTTCAGCGAGCTGTGTGAGCATGCAGGCACGCTCCTGCCTGGGCTGCTGGAGCAGATGGGCGCTGAAGCAGAGGAAAAGCCTTTGCTGGCTGTGCAGCCCAGCACTGTGCACCCCACAGGAGATGTCCCAGGGAGGGAGCTACTCGTCCCTGCCCCTGTGCTGCCAGGAAAACGTGGCAAAGTCAGGCTGGGCTGTTTCCAGCCGCCGTTTGAAACCAAGGTTCAGGTTGGAAATGTTTGCTTTGCCTTGCTGACGAGCAGAATTTCCAAAGTCTGTGGAGGGAAACGTGCTAAGCTGTGCTAATCCAATGTGGCATGTTGTGTGCCTTTCCCTAAAGTGCTAAAAACCCCAGACCCCGACACATGGTGCTTCGTGTATCCTTTGCATGTCCATAATTACTTCGTCAACTTGTACAATACCAAATCCCACTGCCAACAGAGGCTTTGGTGCTGCCTCATCCCCACACGTCCTTGTTCTCAATTCACTTGGTTTGAGACGCGTACGTAATGGGACATCTTCAGCAGCAGCAGCACCTTTCACCAGACTCCTGCCAGCTTGCTCATTTGCTTTTTTCCCACCATTACCTGCTTCCTATCACAAAACCACAGCGTCATAGTTTGGCTTTCAGACATATATTTCCCTTTTTTGTGTTGGGAAAAGGGGGGAAAGAAGCAAACACACGGCTATCTGCTGTTGCAGCAGGTCAGCAGCAACTGCTCTGTGGGCTGTGGATGCTGCAATCATTGGGAAGAAACACTTCCTTTAGATCTTTATACAAGAATAACGGGCTGAGCTCTCAACCCAGCCTTCCCTGCCACTGCTTGGGCTGCTGCACAACACCCCTGCTGCCAGGGATGCCCTTTTTGGCTACGGCTGCATTTTCCACCATGAAATGGCTATTTGGGCAAGAGGGAAAACCTATCATGAGGGGGAGGGTTAGACCAGATGATCTTCAAGGTTCCATCCAACCCAAAACCATTTTATGGCTCTGACACGTGGCCAGAGATTGGTTTATTTGATGTTAATGGGATGCTACAAGTTTCCCCAGTCTTGTTGCTTGCTGTACAAAAAGGGAGGTTTAAGAGGGAAGGAGCTGATGTACGGGCACCCAAGCGCTCTTCTCTTCCCCGACACTCGGGCAGGGAGCGAGGGGAGGTGCAAGGGCAGTTGTGCACAGCGTGCTCACACTGGACACCTCACACCAGTCGCCAGCAGCCTGGACACAGCGTGGCCGTACCGGGGGTCCCCCAAATCTGAGCATCGCACCCCCCAGCAGCAGGTACAGCCCAGCAGCGAGGGCAGCCAGAGGCAGCGATGCCTGGTGCAACCCGGGGCTCATCTCGGTCCTTGCTCATCCCGGCGGCGGCACCGCTCACCGTCTCCCCATCCCATCCCCGTCAGTCCCCTCCATCCCTGTCCCCCCATCCCCGTGGCGGGGGCAGCGGGGAGGCGGACTCACCATGCGGATCTGGGTGCTGATGAGCAGGTACGGCATTGTCCCGCCGCTTTCAGCGCTG
>NW_010159384.1:0-285 GCF_000695765.1 Mesitornis unicolor
CTCCACTGAAAAGCAGATGGTTTTAAGAACTACTGGAATGCGAGCAGAGGAGGATATCCATACTCGGACACTAGACGGAACCATAGATCAGAATTTCCCTACTGGGGATCCACAGTGGGACCCAAATCGGGAAGATCTTATGGAGAGATTAAAAACATACCAACAGTGGATCCTATATGGTGTTCAAAATATTATGCCTAAAACTATAAACTGGTCCAAATTATATGATATTCAGCAGGGAAAGAATGAGTCCTTAACAGTATTCTTGGAAAGGCTAAAGGAAGC
>NW_010159385.1:0-9783 GCF_000695765.1 Mesitornis unicolor
ATTTTTCCCCCTTTTCCCCCCAAAAAAAACTTTTGGGATGATGCTGGGCTGGAAGGGGCAAAATATAGCCGGCCTGGACCAATCAGCGGGGCGAGGGGAGGAGGAGGAGGAGGAGGATGACAGAGACAGGAGGAGGAGGGGGAGGAGAAGAAGGAGGAGGAGGAGATGAGGAGGAGGAGGAAGGGGGGGCGTCCCCAGGCACCAGCAGGAAAAGCCACCAGGGGAGGGCCAGGCTGGGACCGCTGTGGACGCTGCTGCCCAGTTCCCTTCCTTCCAAGGAGGAGGGTTATTATTTTTTTCCTCTGTCTTCTTTTCATTTCTTTCATGTTTTTTTCCTTTGCAAGACCCTTTTCTGGCTACTTGCGATCTGCCTGTGCCTGCCGCTGCCCCACCGAGCTGGGGCAAGGTCGTGTTTAGGTTTGCCTGTGGTTTGCAGGCGGACGGGGATGCTCGGGGCTTTGCGTTTATTTTTCTTGTGACTTACTGCGTGTGTGTGTTTTGGCCAGCGTTCCCCATCAGGAGCAGCCCTGGGGTGAAGGCAGGGGTGAGCCTTCTTCCTTTTGTGGGAATTGCAGTGCTGGGAGGGAGAGAAACTGCTCCTTGCTTTTTAATCAGTGTTCACACGAAAAGAAATGCATTTCCAGCCTGAGGCCTGTTGAGGAATGGTGGCTTCACTGGCAGCTCGATCCTGCTGGGGCTGGCACGGCTGTGCTGTCACTGCACACGCTGTGGGCACGGCAGTGTTCCCGCGGCACAGGTCACCGCTCTGCTGGCTTGGCTGAGGGGGTGCCAAGCGCCAGCCTAGGTGGGCTGCGGTGCCCTCCTGACCTTGGCATGGAGGAATTACAATATCTGTGATGATTAATTCGTTAGCGGTGCAAACACACGGAGAAGCGAGGCTAGATCTGCTTGCACGCCATCCCTGCTCCCTGACACCCCCAGGCAATCATGTTCATGTGTAAGATGCCCCAGCTGTGGGTATCTGCCTCCAAACCTCCTCTAGCTATGGACATGCCCAAGCCCCCAGCCCAAAATCTGAACCCTGGATGTTAGGAAGATTTGGGGCACCGAGGTTGCGCAAAAGCCCAGCTCCCATCCTCCTTGCAGCGGTGGGGTATTGCATGCCATGGTTTCTGTGTGTCTGGAAGTGATTTGGAAAAGCCGATCTGCTGTTAACCCTAAAAAAAACAAAGGCCTTAAAAAAATTTAAAAAACCGTGTCTCACTTATTCTTCAATCACTAGCCAGGAGTGACAGAGGTTTCAGGCTACATTTCCTTCACGTTTCTGGAGTCTCTTACTAATATTTTGCAAGAGCGAATCAGCACCAGTACAGCTGCAAGGGGCCTCTGCTCTGCTCTCCTCCATCCTGCTGAGGAGGGAGCTGGAGCATCGCTACACTGGAGGAGCAGCTGTGTGCCACTGCCTGGAGCCGAGCCCCGAGCCATCCAAGGCTTTGGCTCCTTGCCTCAGCCCTGGGAACAGCAAAGGTGGGTGCTCGGGGGATCTGGGAGCCCCCAGCCCAGGGCCTGTGGCTGCTTGTGGGGTGAAGTGAGCAGCTTTTGGGGCAGTCTGTCTGGGCAACTGCTGGGGACACCCCAGGCACTTCTCCCACCACCATCCTGGCCCTTCTCCTGGGCTTTGGCACTTTCCCCAGCCACATTCACCCCACGCCTCCCCCATGGCCCCATCAGCATCCTTGGCCTCCGAGTGGGCTCAGAGCTGCCCCAGGATTGACATGGTGTGCACAGTTGGCATTTGAGACATGGTGGGAACGAGATGCAGAAGGGTGGGAGTGGGAGCAGCTCAGATTTTTCCAGCCCTGAAAATGATGCCAAGGGTCAGGGCAAATGCACTGAGGGGGAGGCAAAACACCCAAAAATGCCTGGATTGGCCCAGGAACCCCCTGGATCCTCACAGGCTGCATCTGCAGCAGCGCACGGGGAGAAAGCACTGGCTACAGCAGGGCACAGATAAATCGGGGAGCATGCCAGCTGCGTGACCTCTCCCTGCGCCCTTCTCGCCAGACCTGGCGTCGGACGAGCTGGACCCCGGCCCAGCCCACAACCTCAGGAGTTGTATATTATACTTTTTTCCCTTTTTTTCTTTTCTTTTTTTTTTTGTCTCCCCCAGTTTTATTGGGTTGGCCACTCGCCACTCCCCACCCCGGCCCCCGGTTTCCCTTCCTAGCATCCCGCACAGCCCGGCACCACACCTAGCAGAGGAAGCGTGGCGCGGACGGCAGCCTCCGCTCCCCAGCACAAAGGCGTTTTCCCTCCCCGCCCCCAGCCCTCGTCCCTGCCTCCCGCTTATTCCTCCCAGCCGGCTCCGACGCTGAGCTCCCACCTGCCTAAAAATAGACTCGGCACCCCCTGGACCATCCCGAGGGGTCTCGGGGATTTTGGGGTTCAAGGAGAGGTGGTGGGGATGGCAGGAAGGTAAGAGTGAGCATTGCTGGCTGACCCCCATGGTTGTTGGTACTAGGGGCTGTGCAACCAAATCCAAGGGGCTTACCACCAAAATTTGCACCCTCTGAGGTGGCAGATGGATGCTGGCAGGGCCCCTACGTGATGGGAAAATTGCTTTTTCTGCTCATTTTGCAGAGGATGCAGGGCACAAGGGGAGCAGCCAATGGGGCAGGGGCAGGATCTGTCCCCAGGCCTGGGTGTGGGCACTGCACCCTCTTGCCGTGGCCAGCACCTTCTCCACCCGCTCACATGGACCAGCCTCACTTCTCAGTGCGTTTGCACCGCTAACGAATTAATCACCACTCAATTACTGGTGTGGGGCTGGTGCTGTGGTGTGTCCAATTGGATGAATGAAATATTTCCCAGGAAGAGATTTGCTCTTAATTACTGCTAATATTTACCTTGAGGGCATACCACACAGGTACCCGGGGTGGGATGGATACGACCTACACCCACACCCGCTTCTCCATCGTGAAGGTGATGTCCTTTACCAGGAGTGACTGGGAGGGATTGGTGGGACACAGGGCTGCTTGGTGCACACCCATGCCGGTGGCTCCCCCAGCACTCTGAGAGGTGCCACGGTGTCGGTGGGTCCCATGGGTTCCTGTGGGGCCGGGGCCACTGCAGCTTTGCTGGAACAAAGGCTTCCCGAAGAAAGGCGCTTCCTGGAAAGCAAAGGACTCGGGGCAGGGCTGCGTGTGAGCCTTGCTGGGAGGCTGAAGTCATCTGCTGGGAAATGCTGCGTGTTTCGCTGGAGCCTCCCTTTTTCCAGGGCCCAGCTCAGCGCCCGGTTTCCTTGTGGATAAATAGTTTAGTGGGTCAGACGGAGCTGACAAGCACTGAGAGAGCTGGCCGGGGGCTGCTGGGCGCCGGCAGATGCGGTATGCCATCAGTGTTAGGAGCATCCCCACAGCTGGCAAATGCCTGTGTAAGGGTGACATGTCCCCCGTGTCCCCAGCCAGATATTGGGCTCTTTCCCACCTGAGTCAGGGTGGCAGATGGAGAAGGGCTGGTCATGGTCAGCCCCAGTCCTGGGAATGGCCAGCTCAGCTGTTTTCTGCTCATTTGCTCTTTTTCTTCACTTCCAGCTCCGTCTGACAAGTGAAGGGCATTGGGGACATAGTGAAAAAGGACCCTGTGGCTCTATGCCCCAGGAGCGTGGTGGCTCAGGTGCTCGTTGCCATCCTGCCCTGCTGCCACCCACACCTGCAGGTCCCCGACAGCTCCCGTGCTGAGATGAGGGCATGGTGGGACTGCGCCAGCCAAGCCTGGCAATCAGGCATCATGTCCAAGGAAGCGGAGAAAGTCGTCTTTCTTATTCAGCTCTTTTCACTAACCAGAGGTCAGCCGTGTTTATACAGGGTTATAACTGCAACGAAAACAGCAATACCCATTGTGTGAGCAGTGAAACCCACAGCTAACCCAAAAAAGCTGTTGCTCCACAAAGGCGCAGCCGCTGCAGCCTCCCAGGCAGTGGCCAGAGCCCTTGGTCCTCACTGGGGCCATTCTGCCTCCTCTTACCCTGCCTTTGCCCTGCCACAGCCTCTCCTCAGACAGCCCTGGCTCCCTGGTGATGGTCCCACCAGCTTGGGGTGCAGCTCTTCCAGGCACATCTCCCCATGTTTGCCTCCCTTGAAAACCAGGGTGCAGCCTTCACACCCCAAGCATGAGCAAAGCTGCAGCAAAACCCACCCATGGTGCTTACGGCCAGGCTAACACCAGGGAAAGGCTTTGGCATGGCACAGTGCAGTGCTTAAGGCCTGTGGGATGGGCATGATTGGGGCACGTGTGTGTGCGCCGGCTGGAGCCGCTTCGCCAGCAAGGCCACGGTGGCTGCTTTAATACTCGGTTCCCATCACAGAGAGAGCCCAGGCTTTTAGGAAGGAAAGTCTTACACTTCTACCAACTATTTCAAGACTCCCATAAACACATTTTTGGTTCGGCATTAATGAATTACCTCAATGCAAAGCTACTCATGCCAAATACATGAATACAGAGTGTAGAAAAGCCGCCGAGAAGCAGATTTGGCTGCCATTCAGCTGCTCTGATCGGCGCAATTTCTTTTCTCGATTATAGCAAGAAAAACGCGCTCTGCCCATGGCACCGCGTCCTCCCAGGAACGGGCAGCTGGCCGACAGTTGGGCTGTGCTGCGCCTGGGCACGCCGGGGTTATTTGCTGCTTCCATCACTCGAATTGGCAGAAAACGCCGCTCGCTGGTGTCTGTGCAGGAGATGCAGCCAAGATTCGGGATCCTGCTCTTTCTGCATGCCCAGGCTCCCTGCTCTGGGCTGCCCGATCGCTTCTTGGGTGCTGGAGAAAGGAAAACTGCAATTAGGAGGATTTCTGACCCTGGCTTTTTGGGGAGGTGGATTGGGGCTGCCCTGCATGCCCACAAGGAGATGGTGTGTCCCCCAAGAAATAGTGCAGTCCCCTTCTTGCAGAAACCTTTCTCGCTGGGGCTCTGCTCTGCAGGTTCCCGACCTTAGTTCTCCACTGGGGTTTTGCTCATCCCTTGCTCTTCAAGCATCATCTGATGGGAAGTACCACGGATAAACGGGCTTGTGCTGCATCCCAGATGAGGATGCCATACTCGAGAAGGGGACTTGAGGAAGCCAATGCAGCAATCACACCTCCACTGCTTTGCCTCTCAGTCCTCAGGGGCTCGTCAGCAAGGGCTGAGATGGTTATTGCCACTCTGCTCCCTAAAGCAAAACTCCAGCAGCAGGGGAGAGGGGGTGGCCAGCTGCACCTCTGCACCCACTGAGCCCTATGGCTGGCAGAAGGAGGGTCTCCCCCATCCTCCTCCTCACCGGGAGGGCTGATGCAGGACATCTCCATCTGGGAAAGGTTTGCTGTTCTCAAGAGCTGCTGTGGCTCCCGACATGTTATAACTTAGCACAAGGCATTACCTCACCGGGCTGCCACAAATGGCAGATGGCTGCTGGCTGCACTCCTCTCCCCTCTCCCTGCTTCATCTGCAGCCTCTGAACCCAGCGCTTTCTGCTCAG
This sequence comes from Mesitornis unicolor, assembly GCF_000695765.1. Taxonomy (NCBI): domain Eukaryota; kingdom Metazoa; phylum Chordata; class Aves; order Mesitornithiformes; family Mesitornithidae; genus Mesitornis; species Mesitornis unicolor. Next base: position 5,476 of record NW_010159385.1, read on the forward strand.
GTTTTTCATGTGCTGTCCAGTTTGCTCACAGGATCCCTGGAAGGCAGTAACCTGGCTTCTGAGCATCACCCCAGCCAGGCCGGGAGGTAGCGGAGCCCTTTGCAGCATCCCTGGAGGAAGGGAAGCCCTTTGCAGCATCTCTGGCACTGACAACCTTTTCTGAGGCTTGCAGCCCACCTCCTGGCTTGCAGAGTCTTGTGGCCACCTCTCTGTTTCACCAAGGCTTTTACTGTCCAGCAGCAAGGATGAGGATGTTGCCAAGAGCATCCTGACCTTCAAATAGCCAGGGAAACCCTCAGGGCAAAACCCAAGTGTAAGAGATGAGTTTTGGCTCAGAGGCAGGTCAACACTGCCGTGGCTTTGTGCCTCAGCTTCCTGATGTGCTGTGCAGGGCACGGGGCAACTCAGCCTCTCCTCAGGCGCTTTAGAGACAACAATCTCCTTGGCAAAGGGCAGGATGTATCAGGGTAATTTTGTCAGAGTGCTTCTTTCCTGAGAAACAGTAATAATAATGACAATAATAATACTAAGAATAAAAAAGAGTGCCTGAGAGCTTTCCTGCCCTGCAAGCAGAGGAGCAACTTTTGCTTTTTGGTGCTATACTGGAGACATTAAGGGAAGGGAAATAAGCATGAACATGCTGCATTTGCAGCTCAAAACCCCCAGAACTGTGACATCCTCCTGCTCCAAATTGGTCTAAAAATGAGATTTACAAGCTCAGGCAGCACCTTTTCCTTCACTTTCAGATTTCAGAGCATCCTGTGTGCTGCAACTCAGTGGAAACCAGCAGCAAAATCCCCCAGCAGCGGAGCTGGGTCTCAGGGATGCTGTGAGTGGCCGCAGGGGATTTTGGTGCAGGGATGCAGTGTGGGAGGAGGAGGAGGATGGCACAGACCCTCAGGGATGAAGGCTGCAGGATGCCCACAGCTGGAGGGGTCCAGGGTGCTGAGGGCAGGAGGGAGACGATGGGGAAGGGCTCTAAGGGAAAGGCTTTGTTCATGGGCCAGCCGGGAGCGTGCGAGGGCCTCCGGGTTCCAGCATTTCTCCTCTGCTTCTCTCCTGCTGTGTGTGGGAGCTGGGCCAAGGTGGAGCACGGCGGGGTGGAGCGGGTCCCCGAGGAAGGCAGGGGACGACCACGCGTTTCACCCTTAAATTGCCTGGGAAAGCGGCTCTATCTTTCCGTCTCTCTCCAGGGCTCTTCTCTCACCCAAGCCAAGGCTGTTTCCCAGGCTGCTCGCCCCGAACACCTCCACCTTTGCCCTCCTCTTGCTTGGCCCCTTCAACCTTGCTCAGATCTGAAATTGCTTGGGAAGGAGAAGCCAAGGCTCACAAGAGAGCAGCCCTTCATGGTGCACTCGGGCTGGAGAAATAAGGTTAAAGGCTCTTATCTGATGGAGCCGAAGCCTTGCCAAAGCCTGTTGCTATCAGCTCGGGACACATGTGCTATTGGCAAAGCTTCGGGGACACAATAATACAAACAGTTTTCATTGTCGAGTCAACAATGATGGGAGAAGGAGCCTGGTGCTATTACCGGTATAAAAGGCGCGCTGTAGGAAAGCTCAGGACAGGAGGATGCCGTCGGGATCAACAGCAGGGTTTAGCAGATTACTGCTATAATTGTATTCGGGAAGGAGAAAACTTCCATCCCTGGTGGGCTGGAGCCAGAAGGACGGAGCCGGGGGGAGGGTGGGTGAGTGTTAGACTGCAAGGAAAACTCTTAGAGCAGCGCTGGAAGCAGCTGCAGCAAAGTGCTGATGTCAGCGGGTTTGGGCAAGGGCAGCGGGCAGCGTCAGCCCGAGGTCGTGCTCTGCTTGCTCAGGAGAAGTCGCCCAGGGAAAATTTTGTGGCTGTATACGGGTATGGGGGGCAAGGCAGGGGAGGCTGCTGCAGTGACAACCTGAGGCTTGTGGGATCCCTCTGCACCCTCTCACTACAAAGTCTGTGTATTTGGAAATGCCCACACCAGGGTGTGCAGGGTGGATGGGCGATTCGGCACATGCTGCACCCCTTGCCTGCTCTCATTTAGACAGCTATAAGGATGATGAGGAGAAGGTCAGTGTCTCTTGGGGGAGCTGGTGCAGGGGGGCTGTGTGGTGCTTGTGCGTTTCACAGAAGGAAGCATACTTCCAACACCCAGGTTGCAACCCCCCACACTCTTCCTCCTCAGCTTTCCCAGGCCTCTGTCAATCTAAATGTGGGATTTTTGGAGAAAACAAGTTTCCAGGCTGTGTTGGATATGTGGGTGGATGAGTGGGATGGGAGGATGAGTGGGATGGGGCCACCATCCTGCCCAGGGCAGCAGTCCCTCCAAAGAATCACCCACGGGGCTGCCACATGCCTGCCCCAGCCCCGGTGCTGTGCTGTGCCCCTTGGACCCAGGTAAGGTCGTGATCTGTGATGCCACACATCAATGAGGGCACCAAGAGGATGCTGAAGGGATGCAGGATCCAAAGAGCAAAGCAGAGGGTCTCCAGGCACCAGGCTAACAGAAGGCATGGGAAGGAAGGGGTGCTTGACAGACGGGGCACCAGGACCCATGGTGTCACTGTGGACCCACAGGTGTGGATGGCGAGCTGATGGGGAGCATCATAGAGTCACAGAATCATTAAGGTTGGAAAAGACCCCTAAGGTCATCAAGTCCAACTGTCAACCCAACACCACCATGCCCACCTGCATTACCTCGGCCATGCCCATGGTGGAGAGGAAGAGGAGGCAGGTTTGCCAGCTCTCATGCCATGGTGGCAGGGGGAAAGCAGGCACAAAAGCTCCCACACCATGGGGGACTGCGAGAGGCTGGAAAGCCAGGGAGACGATCAGGAACTTATCGGCTGCTGCCAGGGACTGGGGCAGCTATTCCCACCAGAAGCAATGATGTCAGGCAGCGGCCGCAGGCGGGAGGCAGGAAGCCCAACGCAGCCAGGGAGTCTGTCCTCCTCGGCCTTCCTCATGTGAACAATGCATCCGTGTTGGGGACACCATGAGGCTGGCCCTCCTGCACTGGGGACACTATGTCACCAGTCCTCCTGCACCAGCAGCAGCCCCATGCAACCATCTTGCCCCTGCACTGGCATCCTGGCTGCTGCGCCACACTGAGCGCTGCTCCCCATCCACATGGGCTTTGAGAAGTGTTGGCATCACACCTTTTGCATGGGGATTTGGGGTGTCTGCTGCATCACTGCAAGGTCTGAAGGGAGGAGAATGTGGCATGCATTGGCTGCAGCCTGCATCACTCCAGCACCACTGTGGTGCTGTGTACCTGCCTGCATGGGCAGGGCTGCTACTGCGCCTCCCTGGATGGCACATCTGGCCCCAGCAAGACACATGTGCAGGGCAGACAGGCTGCGAGCCCCGAAGGATGCCCTTGGAGAAACAATGGCTGTGCCAGCTGCTGGCCTGGCCCTCTCCCACTCCCAGCTCAGCTGGGGCAGGATAAACACCAGCCTTGAGCACCCAGCCGTGCCTGACTGAGTGTCCAGTTATCCCATCTGGAAGCAGAAGCATTAATTACACAAATGTGCCGAGAAAAAAACCCCAGCAGACTGAAGTGTTTAGTGATGCTGTGAGATGCAGAAGAGCCTCTCCAGGCTGGGGATCTGCTGGAGTGAAAGGAGGCACCAGCCCCATCTCTGCCTTCCCAGCTGGCCCCATGAGCAGCCCCCATGCACCCAGTGGGTGTTATGAGCAGGCAGAGGGAAGGGAGCCAAACTGAGGAGCTGCAAATGGGGTGACTGGGATGGGACAAGGCGCCTGGTCACGAACACCCAGAGGGAGAGGGGCTTCCTGGGCACGGCCAGCAGAAGGATGGCCCCAAGGACTTCAGTTTGGCCTCTCCCTCCACCCCACCCAGCACACCCTTGTTTTTGCAGAGGTGCGTCCGTGCTGGGGGCGCAGCAGGCTGTGGCTGGCAGCGATGTCCGTGCTGGTGCCGACAGGCTGGCTGGCATGTTTTCCCCCAGGGAGGCTTTAGCAGGAGGCTGTGCATTTCTGGGAATTGTGTTGGGCAGGGAAGGAGGTTATTGTTTGAGCTGCAAGTGTGCGGCGCGCTGATGAGATCAGGGCTCGGTGCTCCGCAGTGGTGGGGCAGCTGAGCCGTCTGCATCAGTGCTGATGGGGTGATAAGAGGGAGAAGGCTCTTATCTGCGGTCCCATCGCTGCAGGGAGAGCTGGAGAGCAGAGGGCACGGCCAAACCCCGGTGATCCAGCTCTGCTCAGCCTTGCTGTGTGGTTAGCATGGAGTGAGGGGCTGTGCAGGGGGTTTCAAAGGGACTGATGTAGCAGTGAGGCTACCTTCGCCCTCCATCATGCCAT
>NW_010159385.1:9814-14401 GCF_000695765.1 Mesitornis unicolor
TCACCCATCCCGCTGAATTAGGCCATGCAGACTGTTCCTCCCAGTCCTCCCAGTTCACCCAGGCACATTAATCCAGCCTCAGACCTGGGAGCCGGACAACTTTTAGATCATGGCCACCCTCGCCGTGGGGGAAACCTACCCCACACAGCTCCCTGCAGCCCTGCTAAAGCAGCTTTCACTCCAGCCATGGACAGAGGAGGCCAAACACTGCCTGGATTCTGCATGGATTTCACCCTCTGCCTCAGTGGTGGACACTGTTCTTGTGTCCCCATGGTGGTGGTGACAGAGGGACCGCCACGGCCCCCAGCGCACGGCTGAAATACCCATGGCCTTGTGCTTTGGCAGGGCAGCGCAGGGGAGGGTATTTCTGAGGCAAGACTCCTCCATGCCATCCCAGCCCTCCTCACTGAGCCACTCTCTGCCAGTCGGTCTTGGTCCCAGTCCTGGCTGTCCTGCCGTGTGCTTGCTCCTTTGCAGGCAGGACACGGGTCCCGTCAATCCGAAACTCTGTGGGAGACAATATCAGAGCTCTGTTTGCAAAACTGCCATGAGGAAGGGGCTGGAGGATTAAAGTTCTTTGCAATCTTTTGCTGTGCATGAGCTGTGAGATGCTACATTAGTCCATGAGAAGCTAACCATCTTCCTCATCAGGAGGATGCCTTCCTCCACATGGTGCAGCTTTTGACACAGAGAAAGTCATGAGAGCCCAAGGAAGACAGACCTGCTACCACAGAGGGTGGCTTGCCCCACCACCCTGGTCTGGAGATCACACTGGTGAGCAGGGACAGCATAGGAAATGCTGGATGGGAAAGCCCTGTGTGAGAGCCCAGGAGCCCCTGCCTTCCCACAGCAGACTTATCAAGGCACCAGTTCAGAGTGGCGCTTTCCATGGGCCAAAAGGGAAGTGCATACACACCAGACTTCTCAGGGTCAAGGATGCTGGGCAAGCAGCGAGCCGCGAGGCTGCAGGGGGCAAGGGAGGGAACCGGGGCGTGGGGAGGGAGACACAAATAGCAAAATGAATGGCTTCAACTTCCTATGTTTTATGGAGGTGGATACAAGGAGACAGAGAGGGGGAGAGAAAGGAGACCTGAGTGCTTGCACACGCTCTCACGCACACATGGGCCAGCCCAGACCCCAGAACCCATAGGTGGCTGCTGTGGCAAGGCAGCTTGCACCCACTTGGCTGGCACGGCTCTGGGCCAGCTGCTTGTCTGGCCCACTGTCCCCTGAGAACACCTCGCAAAGCATGACAGGCTGCTGCTTAGCACTTATTCCTCCCCCTGTCACTATTATTTTGAACAACAGCCAGTGTAATTAAAATCGTTAGAAGGAGGAGGTTTAGGGAACATCCAAAGTGTCTCGGAAGCGCATCTGCAAAGCTGGAGGGCCACACTCCACCCCATTGCTCACAGTGAGCAGGGCTCAGGGGAATGGTCATCTCTGCATCCTCCCTTTCATAGTGCCCCTTTCCAGAGTGGCAGAGGCTGGGCTACCACACAGGGTGGTCCTGGCCATATTTCCCTTTGTGGATGCTGCCCACTGCAGCCAAATCCTGCAGCTCTTCCTGGTGCCATACTTGTCCCTGGAGGTCCAGATGGCTGTGTCCCCAGGCACGAGCTGCTCACCAGCAGCTCCAGGACAGATGTGGTGGGAAGTTGTGGGGAGCAGAGGACACGGAGCCTCTGTGAGCTGCTTTGCCGGAGCAGCATGGATGAAGCCTGTGATATCTCCTGGGAGCCATGGTGGTTTCTGTTGTGTTAGGAGGGCCTGTGCCACCAGACAAAGTGTGGAGAGATCTCATGGCTCCTCAGAGAGAAAACAGGATGGTCTGCAAGACAGAAATGCAAATTACCATTCATGTCAAATTCTCCAGGTTTCTTGAAGTGTTTGGATGGAGGATTTTGGCCTCCAGGGTCAAATGTCCCTGGTGCCAGAGCTAGAAGCCTAAGGACATCAGACAATTGCAGCAAGGAAGGGGACAAAATGGAGAATCCTGCCTCTATTCTGGGGCTGGCAAAAGCTCAAGTCTAGGGGATCAGTTCGCATCTCTTTCCTTCTCTCCTAAATCAGAACTGCCCTCTGGCAAAGCCTACAGCAGCTGCTCCCATCTCCTGACTGGTGTTCATGGTGCTGGATGAGGGCTTAGGGTCTACCAGCTACTTGGTGTTCATTGTTCCCTGGATCAGGTCTCTCACTACCAGCTCAGAGCCCAGCCTGTCACCCAGGGACAGCCAACCTTCCTGTCCTTATGAGCTGTGACCCCAAGGCTGAGATTCTGGAGACCTGATGTTAGGGGGTGTCTCAGGACACAGCTTCCTGGGGGGTCTCATGGTGGGTAGGTGGGCAAGGCTGGGCTCAGGAGAGCCTCTTGTCTCTGCCTTCTCCAAGTGTGGACCAGATTGAGCCTCTGGTGGTTGGGACCATGAGAAAAGGTGGGGTTTGGTGGTCAATCTCCAAGCAAATGATGGTGACTTGAATCTGCTGAGGATACTGGAAGCAAGGAAAGCTCATCTGACTTGATCCAGCTCATCCATTGGCTCCAAATCAGCTGAGAGTCACTGTTTCCAGCGGGAAAACCAGGTGAGATTTTGTGGGTTTTTATTTTGCAGCAAACTCTTATTCCTCCACCAGCTCTGCCTGCTGAGGGGAGCTGCCAGAGAGCCACCACGTACAGACACTTTCGCGGTGCCTCTCGGTGTGCAGGGGTCAGCTAAAGCCCCCTCCCAACCTCTCCCATGAGCCCAGCTCCAGCAACAGACTCGCCCCTGCTCTGTTTTTAGCACATTCAAGTAGCTGCTTTCACAAGAGGTAAAAGAAAGTTCATGGATCCGTTGACAGATCAGCCCAAGCGGGAATTTCTCTGGGAATTCCTGCAATAGCAGGTTGGCTCCCGCGGAGGTGGAGTTTCCTCTGGATCTACCTCCACCCAGGCTTGGGGAGCGCACTGGCCACCGGCTCCACGCTAGGGGGGCTGGGCTGAGCGACGCCACTGCTGCTTCCCAGCCAAGGTCAGCCAGAAACCCTCCCCGCTCTGCAAACGCCTGTCCTGTTAACCCTTGGGAAGAGCTGGCCTGTGCCCGTGGGCGTGCAGGGACAGAGGACATTTTCCTCTCCTGCTCTGCAGGCAGCAGATGAGGCTGCAGGCGTGAGGATTTCATGCTGTTATGTTCCTTGGGGAACCGCTGCCAACCAGGCAGTCGTGGGGCCTGGGTGAGGACGGGCTGCTGCAGCGGGGAGCCGGTGTTGGTGGGGTGATGGGTTTCTCGCTCGGAGGCAGAGAGCGACAGGGTGACGGCGCTCGGCATCAGTGACTGTGCACTCTGGAATCTGAGACACGTCCCTGGCCATACTTGTGGTCAGGAACCATCTTCGCATTGCAGCGATGCAAACCACAGTCGCAGCGGCAGCAGTGCCGCTTGAGCGCGCCTCTGACGCCAAGGACCGGTGTGACCCGACCCCACACATGGGACAGGCAGCCGCCCGCTTCCAAGGACCTCCAGAAGGGTCCCCTTGCTCGGACTTGTGTCCTCATCCCTCACAGAGGTGGGCCTCTCCAAAATGGCACCCCTTCGCTTCACAGCCAGATCCTGCCAAGAGATGGAGGCTTTCCAGATGCTGCAGGGGCTCCAGACGGCGGGTTGGGGGGAAATTGCATTCTCTAACATGGGCCCAAGCCAAGAAGTTTCAAGGTAGCTCCAAGTGTCATGCTGGAGCTGGAGCTCAGGTTTGGTCTGGGGCCACCTCTGCTGGTTTGGGGATGAGTGGAAACATGTCTCACACATCTGGGGAGCAGCTCTTGCTTGAGGGGATCCCGAAGGTCTGTCCAACTCCTTGCCATAAAGAATAGCAAGTTGGCAGCTTTGGGTACTTTAACGGGCAGTCTCGGGGAACAGCCACCCAGCAGAGGTTTGGCACCAATCTGTTCAATACTCCTCACCTTTGTGTGCTCATAAAGTTAAACTCTGCCCTCAGTGACTCAGTTGCTACAGGATAGCCTAATTGTGCAGCCTGAAGCCACACGTAGCACATCTCCATGCTTTTCATTTTATCTGCAGCCTCGCCAGGGCAGGACACGGCCGCTCTTTACCAGAGCAGTCAGGGCCCTCTCTGAAACATCCGTGCTTGGCGACGGCTGCGAAGCCGGCTGTGCAGGAGGAGGCATTGAACCTCTCCCCCTGCCAGGAACCAGCTGGAGAGAGCAACAGTATTCAGCAGCAAGTCCAAGTCCCAGGAGCAGACGCTGAGCAGCCCCTGGGGGACGCACCGCCCTCGCACAGAGTACGAGTGCCATCTACAGGGGGGCTCCGCGCTGGCCTGGGCACCCCCAAATCCTCCATCCCCTCTCCACCTTTCTGTTCAATAGTCTCATGTCTCCAAGGCAGCACTGAACCAGGAGCACGGCCCCATGTCTTGGTGTAGCCAGGCAGCAGGGCTAACTGCAGCACTGAGGGATTGCAGCCATGGACAACGTTTCTGTGGTACTTGATCGCTGCTGGAGCTGCTTTCCGAGCCCCGAGAACCGCAGGGCTGCTGACTCCAGTCGTCTTTCAGGTGGTGCTGCTGCCTGGGCCGCAGCATCTCCAT
>NW_010159386.1:0-41139 GCF_000695765.1 Mesitornis unicolor
AGGAGTGGGTGGGGCGCGCGGTGGCGCGGGCTGGCAGCGCCCCCTGAGGGCGGGAGCGGCGCTGCTGCCCATGGAGCCGTGGAGGCGTTGCAGCTTCCTCTTCGTCCTCCCACTCCTCCGCCTCCGCCTCCTTCCACTCCTCGTCCGCCTCCGCGGCGGCGGCGGGGCTTCTAAGGGGGCGGCGCCTCCCGCCTGTGCAAATGTTGCCTTTGTAAATAGCAGCCCCTCTCTGTGGCCAGAAGAGGATGGCATTCCACGGCCTGTCTCCCAGCCTTCATCTCCTGCTCGTACGTGAATAACCATCAGATAGTTATACTCTAGATAGGTACCCGTCTGCTCTCGGCCTTCGTCTGCAACTCTGCGAGGCCGAGGGTTTCGAAACACCTTGTGCCTGGTGCCGTCTCTAAAAGGTTGCCTGTGAACACGCTCACCGGGGACAGTTTCCACTGCAGGATGTCCAGGCTGTCTCTGGCTAATATACTTTGTCTTCTGTTTTGCTTTCACTGGGAAGTATATGCACAGGCTAACGGATTAGTGTAGAGATAAGATTGAACAGTGCTGGTTTGTTTTGTTTTGTTTCATTTTGTTTCGTTTTGTTTCGTCGTTTTTTTTTTTAACGCTACTACTAATATGTCAGTAAACAGCAAGTCTTTGTATTTCTAAAATGGCTTCCCTTGGAACAACGTAAGAAACTCATCCTGCTCTCCTGGATGCTGGAAAGTGTTGAGTGAAAATGAGAATGGGCCAAAACATTTCTGACCTCCTGTCATCCTTAGGTGCTTTTTTTCCCCATCACATTCTCCGTTTAAAAAGATGCTTTATGTGGCAAATTTGATCCAGATAATTCAGTCTCCGCTGTCTTGCAGAGTTGAGGTTGTCCAAAATTTGAGGTCAATTGAAGCGTACTTTCTTTCAACAGGACCTCTCAAGAACCTGTGATATTTTAGCCTGTTTGAAGTCAGCGCGATCTCTTGCATGTCATAGCTGCCTGCACGTTTTGAGGTCCTGAAGCTGTTAGGGATGCTTATGAAGGTCATCCTGTGTTGTCTTTGTTGGAAGAATGCTGCTTGGAAAACGCTGATTCATTAGTTTATTTGGCCATTGCTATAGCCTGAAGCAGAGACACAAAGTCTCTATTGTAGTGGGAGTGAAAAGAGTTCAGCTTAAGTAATGGTTATTTGATTCTGACCTGCCTGGACAGTTTTCCACTTATGAGGACTCATCATGTGGGAATGGAACTGGAAATGTGTCAGAGTTTTATTGGTTATTTTACTGGTGCATATATTTAAATCTCTTCACTGCCTTAAATACCACTGATTATAGTTTTTACCAGGGCATCTCTGTGTTTTTGTAAGCAGGTAAATTGGAAGAGTCCTGTTGGGAGGTCCAGCAAGCATGCCCTAACGTTTAATTTCTGAACCAACAGCGCTCATAAGTAGGGTGCCACAGGCATCGATTTCTTTCTCTTAATCTTTTCCCCTTCCTTGACAGAACAGTTGCCTGAGAAGCATGTGGGATGCTTGCAGAAGAGACCTTTGCCGGATTCACATCTCAATTAAAGACACCTCTCTTTTAATGCCAGCATTTGAAGATAATCACCTGGATTCAGAGAAGAGGCACAGTTCTTCTAGGGAACAAGAAGCCCGGTCTGTTTTAGATGATGAAATCTATGTGTTTCCCTGCTGACTTGAAAAGGAGCTTATGGCCACTCCCTTGGAAGGTATGAATCTTAGATTTAGTGTCTTTATGAAACTGAAGGATCACAGGTTAGCCACAGCTTAATTAAGAAGAGACTTTTAATGGTGCTGAGGAGTTCCAGGAAGAAAGAATAATAATGAGGGAGAACCCTACATTCCTGGCTGCTGAGTTGCCTGGGCCATAAATGGCAGATGCAGTTTTGGGTTAAGATTCAACTCTCTGTTCAGTAAATGATGTAGCAAAAGTACTTTGAAAAGCCTTTGGCTTCATGTGGCTAGAAGGGTATGACTTTTTCTTTCCAGCTAAGGCTCATTGCAGAGTTAGCTGTACAGAAATGAGGAATTAGCCCACAAAGCTTCCAGCACAAGTCCCACAGTTTCTTCAGGGTTTCAGTCCTAAATGTCAGAAGTATTTTTTAGCTTAAGCGCAACAAAATATCTTGCCTTTTCGGAAACTACCCAGTTAATTTTTTGGAAGTTCCCCAAATCTACTATTAATGAATGTGTATCTTTGCATTCCTGTAGCAGGAAGAAGAAGAATGATTTTCAGGCTCACAGTGGACACAGCTGCCTCACGGCCACATACTGTGTTTGCAACGCAGGAACTTTCTGGCAGGGTGAGCCTCAGAGTTGGTTCAGCCAGCTGCACAGCCAGATGTGCTCTGTGTGTACAGCACAGCCAGTGTGGGACGCAGGTCTGGCACTCCCCTGAAATACTGGAGTTTTTACATGAATGCAGATTGACTGTCCAGCGTCACTACTGCACAGCCTATACAGTTACGTAACTTTACGAGTGACAGCAAACTGAGGGAGTTGTTGGGAGAACAGTTCATAGCTACTGTTCTTGTCTTGCTTTCGCTCTCAGGGCAGACAACAGAGGAATTGTTTTGGTAGGAGCAGCTCTCTCTGATTTATATATATATATATATATTTTAAGCTTCATGGCCCTTTCCGTACCATATGCATTCATTTCTTGATGGGTACTTTCAGGTGGAGTGTGCCAGGAAACATGATGTCCTTGCAGGCTGTGTGTGACTGTAACTTGTAGCTCAGGCATATTGTAATAAAGCATCTGCAAAAATATTCTGGATCTGGATAACTTTTTCAGATCCTTACCAGTGCTAAACAGAGGAAAAGAAGAGTTCTTCAGAAGACAACCAGACTAGAGAGAAAAGGATGTGAAGAAAATCTGCAGTGCATCTGCTTGTACTCTCTGCCTGGTTTAGATGTGGGTTGGTTTTGGTTTTGTTTTTTTTTTTCTTTCAGAGGCTACCTGAGTTGCTGCAGACACAGGCTGTCACACAAGTTCAAATGATAATTTTGAAACCTCTGCCAGTCCTGGCACAACTTCCTCAGACCTGACTTTGCAGTCAGATGATGTTTCATTTGATGTCCCCTGTTTCTTCTGCAGTTCTTCCCATGTGTTTTGTAGTCACCTCAGACTCCCTTCCTTTTCATGGAAGGCTATTTTTATTTTGGAAGCAGTGTTCACTTGCTTGTTGCAGGGAGAAATCTGTATCATGGTGGGAGTATCAAATAGGTTTTTTTCAGTTTTAATAATTTATAGTTCACAGAGTGGTTGAGGTTGGCAGGGACCTCTGGAGGTCATCTTGTCCAACCTCCCTGCCAAAGCTGGGACACCCACAGCTAGTTTCCCAGGACCATGTCCAGAGGGGTTTTGAATACCTCCGAGGATGGAATCTCCACAGCCTCTCTGTGCAACCTGTGCCAGTACTTGGTCATCCCTCCAGTGAAAAATCATTTCCTGATGTTCAGAGGGAACCTCCTGTGTTCAGTTTGTGCCCATTTCATTGGGCACCACTGGAAAGACCCTGGCTCTGTCCTCTTTGGGATCCTGGCTCTGTTCTCTTTGCACCCTCCCTTCAGGTATTTATATACATTAATTAGACCCTCCCTAAGCCTCCTCTAGGCTGAACAGTCTCAGGTCTCTCAGACTTTACTTTCAGTGCTCCAATCTCTCAATCATCTTAGTAGTTTTATTTTTTTCTGTAGTCCATCTAGTGGTAATTTAAAAAGGCATATTAATACTTTCAAAGTTATTTTGTTAACTTTTCTTTAATCACAGGCTATTTAGTTTCGGATGTAAGCAATATGAAAGCTGTGTTCCTAACAGCCCTACAGGCTGCAAGGGATACCTTTAATGTGTGAATGTCCAACACAGACTGACTGAGTCGTCACTATTTGACAGCTTCTCCACCTTAATGCATGTGTAGCAGATGGTATTGTATGCATACATTTAGGGTATTGGCAGTAACCTCAGCAAGAGCAGCGCTGAGCTTTCTGTGGTGGTCCCACTCCAGCAGTGAGAATGCTATTAAAAACCTTGTTGGTAGGAATTCCGTGTGGCAGACACGCCAAGGAAACTAAACTAGCCTTGTCATGGAGTGGGCTTGTTCTCACCTTCCCAGAGATGGATACAGTTTTTCATCGTTTGCTGCCTCTGTAAGCATTTTTGTCCTGTTTTAATTGCTTTTCTGTATTAAAAGTCCTTACTCTGAAGGAAAATCCATGCAAACGGGCCTTCTGAAGTGAGTGGCATTCAGAGCAAACAGCAGAATCCACTCACAGTGTGCTCTCTGAAAGCCTGCAAGGCATTTGAGACAGTTTTAAAGTATATTTTTGTAACTCATTCTTGCTGAATACTCCGCATATGAGAAGCTTGGTAAGATAAAACCACTGGCAAGTAATAACACAAACTGGATTAATATTGTGTAAGGGTATTCATATGACAGTCATGTGGTCCTTTATACTTTCTTGTAATGTTTTGTTACTTTCTTTGAGAAACATGCTCTGGGTAGCACCAAGTCTCTCTTCAGGGCTGCTGTCTTAGCTACCAAAATGCCTGGGACATTTTTTAGCAGAAGGAATCTTAGATCATTCATATACACAGTAAGTTTTTCCTTTTTTCCATGTGTCTTGTGATAAGCTGTTAAATGTTACATTTTTTTCTTCATTGCACAGTAACAGGAGGCAGAAATAAAGTTGTAACAGTTGTGTGCTAAATATTTGCAGAACCCCCCCGCCTCCCCAAGTATTGGAAAGAAATTGTGGCACTAATATATCTAGGGCAAAATGCTATGGGGTTGTTTTTACTGATATGTTGTGATATTAAAGTTAAATACAAGCAATTCTAGTAAAAACTTCTTAACTGTCATCTTTAATTTTGAGCTCCTTGTTGCAGAGCATGGGTGTGTACGCTATGTATCTATAAGCAAAACTGCCCTTTTTCTGAGGCAGAACCAATGAAGAATTAAGCAGCTTGGTTCTACACAGAGTATTTGCAAGAGCTCCTATAAACCATGTCTCTTTGTATCATCAGGCAACTTAAACATGTTGAACCCATAGCTTTTGATTAACGGGAGATTATTTTCACAGAAGTTGTGTCAGTTGGGCAAGAACCATGCAGGAAAACAAATCAGCTCCACTGATGATCCCGTTCCACTGCATTTTAACCCTGTAGATTGCGCCAGTGTTTTGCCCTCCCATGGACTCTTCTGTTGGTTCTCCTAAACAGTTATCAGCAGGAAAAAGCAAAATGTCTGCTTCTTTTTAGTGTGGGTGAAGGAAATACATTCACATAACTCAGAGCACAGGCAGAAATGAGATGGCAAATTATGTAGCCCTACTCAAAACATCACTCAGCTTGCAAAGGAACACGTAGACTCACCTTAAGTCCCAACTTTTTCAGCTGGAAGTTTGGGATTCTTGAGGGGCTGGGGACTCTTTCTGAGTGTCTGTGATAGCAGACCCAAACATCTCTATGACCATCTGCACCTAATCGGGACATGAAGTGGATCATGAAGGACGACCCCTTTCATAGTAGTGCCTTAACATCTGTTTAAATCAACTATGAAACTGCTCAGGAAGCTGCAAAACTCTCAGTGTGAAATTTTTACTGAGATACGCACTTCCATCATCAGACTTGAAAGGGTTCATATACTAAACAAGAAACACACTGCGTTGAAGGTGCATTTGTGCACGTCTTTGCACGTGCTGCTTTTTGCCTGCTTCAGGAAGCAAGGGAGAGTGCTATTTGGATTAAATTCCAAATTGTTTTGCACAAAGCCAGGACGAGGCAGGATTTGCATTCTGTGCTCACGTCTGGCTCCTTGGCACTGATCGAGAAAGAGAAAGGAGCCAGAAACTGGCTGTGGAGCAGGACAGAAGGGAGTTACAATTACTGGAGGAGACTGGCTAGTCCAGACATGAGGCATGCAGGCACTGTGCCTTGTCACCTCTTCTGACTTATTTCTATTCTGGGGATGAAGAAAAGTTGGTGATTTTCCCATGGGGTAGACTCAATCAAAGATTCTCTTCTGGGGGGTGAACTAGGACTGCTTAAAAGTAGTTCCCTGCTGCACTACCTTTTCTTTCACCAAGCAGAGGTACCAGGAGGGAATGATAAATTAACTGAGCCCAAATTTCCATGGATTAGCATCTCTGCATCCCAGAAATTGAGGGCAGTTCATAAATCTCAGAGGGTTGCTCAGCAACTCTCAGAATGGTTACCTTCTTTTATACTGAGCTGCAGAATGCATCGGTTTTGACTAAACGTGTCCTTGGAAAAAACATTCATTGTCTGAAGAACAGGCTGAGGTGAACTCTGGAAATGACAGGATTGCAGAAAAAAGGGAGCTGAAAAAACCCTTCCATTTGACTGCTGGAAAGTTTTTTTGTATTTATCTTTTTTTACAACTGCAGGCTCCCAGGAACTCTTTCTTTAGGAGTGAAATGTCTCCAGTTTCCTCCATATGCTCATGCAACAAACAAACACTGTTTTTACCGTGAGTTTGAGTCGAGATGAGCCAGTATGCATGCCACAGAAAACAACCTGAGAAAACACATCTGCATTTAAAAGCAGGATTTTAACTGCATATTTGAATCCAGATGTTAAATGTTTCAGATGAAAAGACTTGTAAACAGAAAGAGGTTTACTCTGTATTGCCATTTCCCTTCGATGTTTTTTGAGAAGCAACTGTTCGTATGGAAGAGATTGCATAAAATTAGTAGCAGAGTTGTCTATTTTGATACTTCCATCCCTGACTGTCACTTTAGTTCTGACATTTCCACCTAAAATCTTACCCACTACTTATTGTAGGCTGACAGCATCATTTGATGTAATAGGGAATTATCATCAGATGTTCCAACAGAAAAAGAATAGCAGCAAATATGTTTTCATCTTTATTTTTCATTTCTCTGCTCAGTTTCTGTCAGCCTCTGCAGTGAATCAGTTTCCAGGCAAGCTCCACGTATTTTCACGGTCACTTGGAAGTATGTTTTGTCCACTGATAGAAACTGGCACTTCCCTGCCTGTGGCCTGAGAGTGGACTGCAAGTTCATGTGATATATTAGACCTGGACAGAGCCGTGCTGTAACGGTTCCTGGCCCTGAAGAGCAAATTATTAACAGGATATTTGTAGAAAAATAAGTTAGCAAAACAGCAGCTCCCTGTTTTTTTTCGCTCATGGGAAGGCAGTAGCCTTGTCTTTGACAGCACATGGCAGAGCCATAAAGGTCCAGTAGTAGAGAACAGGTGGGAAGGGCCCTTGTGCCAGCACTGTGGCCATAGCTCACCTGAGAATCCAGGTGAAATCACAGAGGGGGCCCTAACACCCTCATGCCTTTTTTATCCAATAACTGCAACCAGTCCACAGAAAGAGAGGGAAGAAAAAGGAGTTTTGGAACAGGCTGCCCAGGGAGGTTGTGGAGTCTCCTTCTCTGGACACATTCAAAACCCGCCTGGACGCCTTCCTGTGCGACCTAGTCTAGGTGATCCTGCTCTGGCAGGGAGGTTGGACTGGATGATCTTTTGAGGTCCCTTCCAACTCCTAATATTCTGTGATTCTGTGTGATTCTGTGAGTAAAAGAGCAAAATGAAGATAGGACATTGCTCAGGACTCTGTGTTGGAGGAGCCCAGGTCCTGTGGTGAGGAGTGCTGCTATCAAGCTTTCTTACAGATTTGGAAATTGCTGGAAAATCCTCTCTTTCTCTGGAGGTGGTTTCTGCCAGGATAAGATAGCCAGAAACAACTGTTAAGAGAAACTGAATCTGGGCTTGCCTTTACATATCTAGCGTGTCCTAACAAAGGCATTATGTTACTATTTTAGGTATGGCATCTGTAATCCAAACACCAGGTGCTGTTTTGTCCTTTTTTCTTGGAGTGAAGGTGACTGTGGTGTATATAAAAGAAATGGGATGAGATAACCTTTTATTCAGAGGCCGAGCAGTTTGACTTGGAATTAAACACTGGCCATAGAACCTGAAATACAGGCTTAAATCAGAGTTACATTCCTCCTTTTTTTGGTAATTTTTCTTCTCTTGTATGCTTTACAAATATGCTGTGCTTTATGTTATTTACATAGTGTCAGGTGTCTTATCAAAGTGAAATCTCTCTCTCTGGCTGTAAAACATGACCACAAAAATGACTTGAAACAAGTGGTGGCAAGGAACTCGTAGTAAATTGAAATGGTGTGGACTCTACAGTCAGGGACAGTTTAGAGGATGTATATTATATATCAATGTCACTTGATGCACAGACTTACATTCCTGATCCATGGAGGAAAAAAGATAATTGCAGATTTGGCAAGGCATCTTGAGGTCTGCTATTGTTTGCCCTCTACAGAGTAAACAACAACTTTGAAAAAAACATCAGTCTTACCATTTACTTAAATCACAATTCAGAGACTTACCACTTTCACACTTTTACAAGTGTGAAAGATATTTTTAAAAACCCACAACAAATACTGAGGAATTTACAAAACAAAACTGGAATTAAGAACTTATTTCTAAGAGTCTTATTTCTAAATGTGGATAGCAAATGTAGGTGACAAATGCTATGATCTTTAGCATGAGTGACACAGTTCTCAGGTATAGGTCTCTCTGTCTTCTCAAGTTAGCCTTTAAAATAGTTACTTTTGTAATATTATTCTCAAGTTATAGTTGAAATACTGCAGTTAAAATGGATGAAATGTATGTCCTTGTTCTCTGTATAGAATTCAAAAAAGCTTTTGCTCAAAGTTTACAAGCCAAAACCAGCTCTGAGCAAGAGTAAAGCATGGACAACGACAGAAAATTAAGTTGGGAACAGAGATGTGAAACGACTGGTTTCGCTGTGGCACTGCTCGACGCGTTCTGCCAGCCTTCTTCATCTGCCAGGTGAATGAACACTACTGGGAATCTGAACTCCAATTAATTCATGCAGATTGCAATTGTTCTTTGCACTTAAACCCTGACCCAAAAGGTGTGCCTTTTCCTGTGGTAACATGAGCAGCCTGGTAGTTTCCAGGCACTTGAATACAAATTCCTGCAGTGTAAATAGACAGATAACAGAAATTATCATAATGAAATCAACACTGCTAAAAGCAGACAAAGTACCAAGTCCACACAATTTGCTATCATATTAGAAGCTGTGGAATGAAAAAAATAGCACATGTTTTGGGGCCCTGTTACAAAAGAGATACTCTGTTGAGTTTTGCTGGTTTAGAGCAAACAAACTGTTTTTAAATATTTAGAGAAGATTGAGCCTGCTTCCTGAAAACTGAAGCCAAAGTCTGACCTGATCTGATTTGAAATGAGGCCATCAACTCTTAAGCAACTTTATTCATGGCAGGTAGGAATTCAATTCCTTGTATTTCAGAGTTAAGTACATTTTCCTTTTATCTCATAGTGTACAAAAGATTATTACTTACGATTGTGCTTCCTCATCTGTTGAAAGAAATACGTATACCATTCATGCTATAGAAATGCTTGCATGTCTGATGGCTGCCAGTTTTCTTAGGGCTGGAGACAAAGAGTTATCATTTTGATTTCATGTCTTAAAACTAGGAGCAAATGTAGGTAAAATAAAGAGTTTTGTTGCCTCTTCAGTGCTATAAAATCATGGCCTTTTTTTTGTTTTCTGTAATAAGTATGTCAGTTAGTTTGGAGAAGTCAAGGACATAGAATCTGACCAAGCTTCCACTGAACTTTCAGCTGCAACTGATTGACTCTGGGGAGGAGATGTGCAGATTCTGTTGCTTACTAGGACTAAAAAAAGACTGCTGAGGAAAAAATCCCTGACTGCAGGGATTTGCTCAAAGAAAAAGTGCATACATTTACTAATTACTACTCTTTTGGCTTAAAGAGGGTAGGACAGAGAAGAAATAGTTGTTTCACACAAGGGCTGGGTGTTTCACTGGTTCCTCCTCCAAGGAATGTTGTTAACAACTTGTTGATAACTGTGAGTTACCAGCACTGTTGGTTTATGATGTTTCTAGGAGCTTCACAATACTTTGCCCCCCCCTTTTTTTTTCTTAAAGCTCCAGTTCCTGCAGTTGCATTATATGTGTAAAAAACAAAGTCAATCTAACTCTGTTATGATGGGGAAAAAAAATTAAAAATTTAGCTGACTGCATCCTGAAGACAAGTTAAAAAGAACTCAAAATAGTCTCATATCATTGTTTGCATGCCTCGGGATGGATTTTATTTCAGTTGCTTATAATGATGTCTGAGGAGGAAAGTAGGAAAATGATTAACATTCCCAGGCAGGCTGGATTTCCAGAGTGATGTATTAGTACTAATACATCCCTCTTAGCACTGATGTGATGTGCACATATCTGAACCAGTTCCTCTTGTCTGTCAGATTAAGGCAATATGACCTTACCTCTTACCTCCAGGCCTCCAGTTCTTTCCTTGAAACTAAGCATCTCAGCTTTCAAGGCATTGTTAAGACTATTTCAACATGCTTTCTTTGGGCATCGAGCCAGAGTGATTAGACGCAGGCCAGAACATCCTATAAAGCCAGGGATGAATGCATCTAGGAAGCATAATTTATCTGAAGACACAGAGTTCTTGTGTGTTTATCATATTCTCCAATACTAGCAGGTAATGTAAAGAGGAAGGCTTATGTTTTATCAGGTCTTGAGGGTATATTTTCTATTTGCCATCTAAACCTCACGCTACCAAACCTGAGTGACTCTTCCTGATGAAACTCCTAAGCTGTGCAAAATATAGCCTTGAACCAGGGAATGATGCTGTTACAAGATGGGCAACATTGCCTTTCTTATTTCAGCCTTAACTAAAATGCTCACCCCCAATTTGCAGCTAACACAATTAGCATCAACTCAATTAATTGAGCCAGAATGGGGAAAATATTTTGGAAACCAGTAGCAGTCTGTCAGAGTTCAGCAGCAGGTGATGCAGTGGTTAACTCCAAGTAGCTGACCTGCTCCCCTGGCCGTCATTGCTGCCCGATGTGGGATTCCTGAACCATAGGAGACTTATGGCATGGTTGGGGTGGTGCAGGACCTCTGAGCTTTCAGTCTGGTGTATTAAGGTAAATGGAAATTGCTTGCTTCTAGCAGATGCTCAGCAGTTCCTGCTTTGTGGATGGTCCCTCTTCTCCAAAAGCTGGTGCTCTTAACTCAGTGAGCTGCACAGGTTTCATTTGCAAATGTCATACAGCTCTGCTTGAACCCACAGCTAAACCAGGTGTTTTAAATCAGTTTAAAAACTGGTTGAAATATATCTTATGCCTCTTTCATCTGAAGAACTATAGCAAACTTTTTTCCCAGCCAAATAATTACTTTTAATGTGGGGAAATACCTTGTAAACGGAGCATGTTCAAAACACAACTGTGTGTTTTTCTTGTTTACCTCCAAATCAGTATTCAGGAGCCTGCTGAAGGCAAAGGATTATGGGGCACTAAGTAAAGACTTCTCTCCACTGGTTTTAGAAACAAACTGATTTTTACCTTGGAGTTGTTCAGAAGGAATCGGAGGGAAAATACTTACTAAACATCTCTTTATTCTGCCAGCCTAAATTGAGCTTTTGCTGGTGAACCTGAAATGAAGAACAAAAAAACCAACTTTTTTTACAGTATGTTTCATCATTTAATGATTTCATGAATATTAGTTACTCGTAGAAACACACTAGATAGGATTTGGGATATTTTTAATAGCAAAGATAGTGTCTGTGTGGGCCAATTATATACTTGAAAGCCAGTTGGAAACTGGAATTTCTTTTCCCTAAAACATTCTAGAATTTGAAAATTCCATTATTTGGCATTAGGACACAGAGCTGAATTTCTGATTATCTTTGATTTGAGATTAGATTTGTTTTGTTTTAGAATGACCAAAATAGATTTTATATATATTTATATGTATCTTTAGTATGTAGATGTAGCATTAGTATTTAAAGACATTGTAATTAAATGTTTTCACGAAAGTCAAACTGTACTGTTTTCAATTGCTTGTTTTAAACCAAGTTAAAATCAGTAATTCCTGAAAACATTTCTATTTTAACACAGTTTTCTTTTTCAGAAAAGTGTTCCAGCTAAAGTCAGGTGTGGTTTTAATAATTTTCATTGATAAATACAGAACAAACACAGATGCTTTACTCCTCGTACTAATACTCTTCAGAAGGGCCATTTCTCTAAATGTTTTCAAAATAACCCATTTTTAAAGTTTAATATTATCACTGATCTTGTATATTAAGACAATGAAAAAATAGTGCTACAGTAGTATTTTGAGTTTTGCTTAGTTAGCAGAAGATCTTTTATTCTTAAAGATGGTTCTTAACTCAGAAGTGGAGTCAAGAGCTGGATGGTGCGAGCAGGGCAGAGGATTCATCTTTATGATGACTTTTTCCAACAAGTCCAAGAGCTTCTGATTAAATGTAAAGCAATTATTGTAAGGCTTGCCTGTGCACTGAGGTCACTGCAAAGCCATGTCATCATGAATTGATGACATATTGGCTATATTATATAAATTCCCTGCATGGCCTTTCTTTAGGTGCCTCTGTTCAAGGGTGTCTTCTGAAGTGGACTGCACTGCTGTGGGCTTAGGGAACTTGAGATCCCGCTCACCAAGTTAGCACAGTGCTGCAGACAATCCCAGAGAAATATTTTTAGGCTTGGATGTGATGGTACCTATCATGTATAACTGTCTAAATTAGATGTTCCTGTAGTTGCCCAGAGGATTTATGGGGAATTGAGTTTGCCAAGGGAATATCTGCTTTTTTTCTTTGCTTTCTGGCACTAATTGCTGGTTGGTTTGGGTTTTTTAGTAAAGCTTACTGATGCATGGGACATTTAAAAAAATATAAATATTGTACTCACTCTTTGTTTTTCCCCTCTTGAAACAAAGAACGAATGTGCTTGTGCCCTACGTGAGTGAAAGACCTTTGGTGAAGGAACCTTATCTAATCATAGAATCACAGACACGTTTTCAGTGTTAGAAGGGACTACATTTTATCCAAGAAATCCCAGGTAATTTCATAGAAGAAGGAAGCGGAATAGCCCTTTGTGGGAGCTGTGATTATGCACATGGCCACAAGGAGCTAATGTCTGCCTGGCTGAGTTAATTACGCGCTGGCTGGCTGCACACAGGTCGTGTTTGCCCAGCTTGTGAAAAGCAGCCTTGGCTGAGCTCTCTGCTCCGCCGGGTGCAAAGATTAGCAGTGCCGAACGCAGCTCGGTGAGCACAAGGGATGTCAATTGGTGGGAAACGTTTAAACTGGCAGGAAGAGCAAGTAGCCGAGTGCAGCAAGCAGTGTACACAAGGATCACAGATTACATCTGGGATTTCAGGATGAATGCCTAATGAGCGCGGTGATTAGACGGGCAGAACTCTTTGAGCCATTGTAAATGTAACTGAAAGAAGTGTGGTTGATAAGACACTGAATAACTGCTCTCGTAAAGCTTTCCTTTGGGGTTGCAGTGGTTAAAGCCCAGAAAGATAATGGAGAGAAAACTGGACAATAAAATGAAAAGGGAACTGTCCTGCTTAGCTACTTTAAACAACAAAAACATAACCCTGGTGTCTATTCGTAAGCGGCAGGCAGCTCATGATGTGCCTGAACTACTGATTATTGGTGAGAAGTCCACGACGGGATCTCCAGTAAAAGCAAGCGGTAACTTCCAGAAAGAAGAGAAACTTTTGCAGAGTTACTCCATGGGAATGCCAGAAGTCAAGACAGTTGAAAGACAGGTCAGTGAGCTGGTGTGTATGCGTGTTGGGAGGGAAGAAGTGTTTCTGAGCTGGAGAATTTAAAACAAAGCATGTTGGATGCAGGTTGTATATTAAAGAAGGTTAAACCTTCTTTATCTAAATGGTCTCAATCCTCAGCATGGATGCTTGTCCCACAGCAAGCTGTACACAAATGCAAAGTCCTCTGGAGATCCTCTGAAAGTCATCTTTGAAAGCAGATGTTAATGATGAGTTATGCTGTAGTAACTAATGAGCATTTTTTCAACTCCACCTCTAATAATAGAGTGGTGATTCTTAGTAAGGATACATTAGTATTTCTCCTTGTGAACTGCAATTGCTCGAGTACTTTGACAGCAGCTCATACTAGGTTATCCTCTGGAATAATAGATTGCAGAAGCATTAAAAGGCTCTAATTGTAGGTAAGTAGTTTATTTCTACCTACTAAGTGAATGCTAGCGAAAATTCTTCATAATGCATCTGTGGCAACTTTATTTTTTTGATTCAGTGTTATATATAACTATGGTATTTTGAGGGATTAACTGTTGTGGAGAAAAGGCTTAGAAAGATCAATGCTGATAAAAATGTGATGAGGTTTTAATAAGAATTGTCACTATTTTGCTATGTAAATTACAGTAATGTAGTTTTGGTCAGTAAACACTGTAAATATTTAAGGAAAATAAACTCTCAGCACAAATTCTTTGTCCTTTGAAACTGTATATGCTTAGAATGACTTAAATAATTAGTGTCAAACTGAAATGAAAAACAGCCAGGACAGACCAAATACGTCTGAAGGCTTTCTCTGCCTTGAGTAACTTCTTATATTATAAATATTTGCTAGAAAACAATCATGACATAAATGACTTTGTTTTACCAAAAGATCTCTTTTCTGTACTGAGTTCATTGGAATATACACACTGCTTGTACTGCAGCCGCAAGGAACATCAAGAAGTGTTTTGCTTTGTTTTAATTCTAAATTAGAAGCAACCCATTTACAACTAGGCTTTCCCCTTTCCCACTAAGCCAAGCGTGGTTTACATAGCTCCCTTTAATTTAAAAGTACCTGTTAAGGTCTCTGAGGTTTGTTTATTTCAGTAAGACAGGCTGCAACTGCCTAAATCTTTTCCTGTCATGTGTGTTTTTGGAGAAACCTGTTCCTGGATAGGGAATAGCAGACCATTGGCAGAAGCATGAGGGCAACTAACTTAGTATTTTGAAAACAAAAGCACCATAAAGGCTGCTTTAAAGTAGTATTTTCATTGAATGTTGATACGCAGGTGGAGAGGGTGGGCTTCCCTCATTTAAGACTCAAGAACTGCTTGAAAAATAATGACTTGTGTTACAAGTAGTTACTGAAAATGGTAGCTACTGAGATTTGTTAATTTTTGCTGAGCTTGGGGGAAGAGGGAAGGAAGAGCAACCATTTGAGATCTAATACATTTAAACAATATGTGCTAACAAGATAGATGAACTGAAATTTGCTAAGGAGGATGAGGGTTGGATTTCTGCCCAATCAGAAGCGCTGCTGTTCTAGGCACAAAATTGAAGACTGAGGACCTTTGATGTTCCTGAGGCTGCTCTGTCCTCATTTTGTTGTTTGCTGGCTGCCTATAACAAACAGGGAAAACATCCAAAGCATTCAATTAATAGTATGTGGCTTTTCAGTTGTGTGTTACTGCCTGCCTGAAGCCAAAGCCGTGAATCAGTGGGTTGTGAAAGAACGAGGCAGGAAAGGTAAAACAGCGACACAGATAAGGTAATTCTTCGGCAGCTGTGTGCTCGGAGGTGAGGAGGAGATAGCTGGTTTTAGCCTGCAGAGGTACGAGAAGAGCAGCCCAAAACCTCTGGAGAGATGGGGTGAGAGGTCCAGCGAGATCCAGCATTTGTGGGTGAGCAGACGGGGAGAGGCAAAGGGGAAGGTGCTGAACAGGCTGGGCCCTGTCTCCTCACCAGCTGCCTGCCTGGCATCACGGTGAGGAGTCTGGCACTTGAATTTTAGGATGTGACAATTGGCATCCCTGCAGGCCAGGTGAAGGAGGGTGGGAGGGCAGTGCCAGCGCTGGGGGGAGAGCCTTGCTGGAGCTGCAGAGAGGAGCAGCAGCCGTGCAGGATCTCGGCGAGGATGATGCTCAGGGAGCTGCAGGGTGCTCCCAGCATGGCCACAGCCTCGTGCTGCAGAGGCTGAGAGCTTTACACTGGCGTTTTGAAGGTGGCTGCACCTCTTGGGAAGGGGAGGTGTGGCAGTAGAGGGATGGCTTTCCTGCTAACAAGCCACCCCATGAGGCGACCGTGGAGCACAAGGGTGGAAAGAGCGTGGAGACCTCGCCAGGGGCACCCAGCAGCTGGGGTGCAAGGCTCAGGAGGGCACAAACCTTGCTGAATTTGCAGACATGGGGTTGCATCGTCAGGATGCTGGTCCCAGCTACTGCTGCTTCTGCATCAATGGTTCCCTTCGTAATTTTCTTCTCTGTTTCTTTTCTATGTTGTTTAAACATGCTTCATAACACTGCTTTCTGTAGGGATTCTTAGCTTTCAGACTAGATCCTGGCTCTGCTTTGCATTTTGAGTTGCAACTTTTATGTGCAGAACAGAGGAGGAAAAGAATTGTCATGTTTTCATTATTTACGTATTTTTTACATAGTCACTGTAAAAATATGTGTGAGACAGTAGAGCAAACAGACTTGGTGTACACCTTCCCTTAAAAGTAAGCAGGCCTCCTTTGGTGTGACAGTCCATAACTGCAGCCGGGTCTTTCAGACTCCCGTACAGGTGCTGGGACAGATGCATTTTCATTATTTCTTGGGATTTCTCCCTAGGCAGAAGCAAGCAGAAGGACAACAAGCAGGAGGGAATCCCAGGCTCCTTTTTTTTGGCATTTTTAGAGGTGGTTGCTTATCAGATCCTTTTGCAGATGGTGTCTCTGAATTACTATACTGCCTCATAGATGGCATTTTACATGTGGGTGTTAGCTGGTATCAGGAAACCCTCTTCTCAGACCTAGTGTGTGCCTGAGGAAAACTATGGGCACATTGCTGCATGCCTCATCCTTGTGTCCTTACATCAACCTGCTGTTTTCCCTTGATCTAGTGTAGAAACTCCACTTCTTGCAAATACACACATAGACTATTTTGTGCCCCTTCTTTTTTTTTTTTTTTTTAAGCTGTTAAACAATACTGAAGGCTTTGTAACCTGTGCACGTTTCTGGCTTTTGCAGGGGGGGATTCTTTAATGATCTGGTATTTGTGGTTTGTATTTTATTTTGTTGTGAGGTTTTTTAAAGGGAAATAAACTTCTTTATATATCCACATCCTCCCTATATTATTTTCCTTGTCATTTAAAAATTTGTGTGCAAGGATTTTTCTTCTACAGAGCATAAACATCTGGCTTTGTCAAGTAACAAACTTAATATTTTTGCCAATTCTTTTGAACATTAGGATAGCTTTTTATCCAAAATAAAAGGCAGTAGCCAAGTTTTGATGTTTCTGTGGCTTACAATGCATTGAAATAGTAGAATCAGTCCTTGCTTTTATGTTGTTCAGAAGACTGGAGGATGAGAAATACCCTTTATACATTTAATTTGAATTGCTTACACATCACTGGGTGCCTTGGCAAGCTGAGACAGTTGGTGAGTGTGGGGGTGGAGGGAAGGCAGTGGAGGGCATGAGGCCTGTGTTGGTTCCTGGGTTTCATCTGCAAGAGGCTGCCAGAAACGCGGTGAAGGGGAGCAGGGGAGCAGAGGATTGTGTTCATCACGCCTGTCTCTCATGTTCTGTTTTGCCAAAGGACGCAGGAGCCAAATGCCTTTGTCGTACGAGCCAAAGTAAACATACAGGGTGAGCTCCTGTAACTCACACACAGATTGTTGCTTTGCTGGGTGTTTGTGACAAGAAGAGCTGGCCACTGCAAGCAAAATGTCCTTGGTGGGGCTGGGGACAGGAGTTAGGGAAGAGCAATCGAGGGGCAATATTCAAATAACATTTCTTGAGGTAGACATTACAATAAATGCAAGTTTGAGTGTAAGTACTATTTGAACTGTGGTGGCTGAGAAACTGTTTTCATTTTTAGATGGGCTTCTTTCTTTTCTATATACAAGGCCATATTATTATTTTAAATTATGGGAAGTCAGAAATAGGAGTAAATAAGCATGTGGTTATCTTTGTGTGCATTTAAACAGGGAACCACCCTTGCAGGGAGGCCCTGTTTAACTGCTTACGTGTTTTTTCTGAAAGGAGGGGCTGGCTGTGCACTTCCATGTGCTTCTGGGAGGAAGTGCAAGGAGAGGGGTATGTGTCCCGGGTGCTGCCAGGCCTGTAGGAGGTGGAGGTAAAAGGGGATGTCAGGGCTAAAATATTCCTGTGACTCTTCTTCCCCAGCATCCCCACAGTGTAGCCCTGAGGCCAGGCGGAGAGGGAAAAGGGCACAGGGAGGGAGCTTGCGGTCAGGATAGCGAGGGACTACACTGTAGTGCTTAAGAGTTGAAGTTGCTCATTCCTCCCCTAAGAAATACAGTATAGCGAAGGCTGAAAGCAAGTTTCTCACGTTAAGTTTTTGCTGTTTTGGTCGTGATCCCAGACCTCATTATTCCCAAGCTGTCTAACCATGAAACAAAATCAAGTTAATGAATTTGGAGTACTGCATCAAATGAACTGGATGCAGCCTAGTGTTAATAAGCAGCCTAAATGCTTCGCTTCTGCGCTGTGGTACCAAGGGGGAGTTTTGTGGTTGGTAATAGGAACAAGATTTGCAGTACTGATCCAGTGGCCCCTTCTACAGCTCCTTCTTGTAGTAATGTCCAGCATCAGGTACTTTACTGAATGGTGGAGAGCCCGTGGCTTTGCAGGTAAGAGAATAGATTTGTCATAGAAGCTTACATCTAGATCTTTAACTATTAAAGCTGCCTTAAGTTGCACACATGAATTTTGATGGTCTTTCCACGAAATCTAACAATCTAGGACTTGTTCCTCACCTTCCCAGTCTTCCTCATCACTTGTTGCCAGCAATTTTCTTTGGCAACAGGATCTGTGCTACCTGTTCTGTGGAAAGCATTGCCTTAATCACTTTTTTTTTTTAATATTTCATTTTCAATTGAGTACATTAAAAGTGTAGAGTCCCAGTACTGCAGAGCTTGTGATGTGACTGAGAGATAGTCCAGTTCTGGCCCATCTACTTCAATACTGGCCATTACATTCTGAAAATTGGTGTTGGATCAAACCAGAGGGTTCTTGTAGCTCAATATATGGTCTTTCTTAGGTGCCTCACAAGGAGGCAGATGAAACTAAATCATAGTGGAAGTATCTGCATATAGGTCTGTGTCTTTCAAAATTTTTCTTGGATATAGATTTTAACTTAAAAGATCTGACATCCCACTCCTTTGCGTGCATACGTATAGCTCTTCAGATATCATGCAACTGGTCTTCCCTGTGCCAGCTTCTTTCAAGCTCCTGGGAAATTCTTGATTCTGCTTTTTGTGGACTTTTTGGGTTGGTTTGGTTTGGTTTGGTTTGGTTTGGTTTGGTTTGAACTCCTGCTGAGCAGTAGCAGATTGGCCAAACTGAGCCAGCTTCTGACATTTTTTGAGAGGCATTCAGAACACTCTTTGCTGTGACTCATTGTGCCAGTGACAGCATGGTCTGAAGAGCAGAGCTAGATGGTGAAAGTGCCCCATGGCTGCAGAGAACTCAAATTGCAAATGATTGGATTGCAGTGGGAATATTGAGACAATTTTGCTTTTATATCCCTAGCGAATATTTTTAAATTGTTGCTCAAGAGACGTGCCAAAGGCCTGATTCATCATTGTGGGCATAGGTAAATGATAATATATTGGAAGTGTAAGTTAACATTATGAAGTGTTTGGTGGTATAGACTGACTTGAGAGCCCTTCTCGTGTGCTTGAGAGCAGATGCAGAATGTTGTTGCTTTTACAGGGCTAAAGATACATGCATTTTATTTTTTTTTTCCTTTTGCTCCTTAGGCTTTGTCCAGCACTGATTCTCCTCCTGGCTGTGAGCTGGAGCCTACAATGAAAGACAGTTTTGCTTTTGACAACATGGGCTACGAGGACAGTTTTGAAACAATGCCCTCTCCGTCTTCCCAAGAACGCACTGTGGCAGTCAGCGTTGTAGGAATGACTTGCCAGTCGTGTGTGCAGTCGATAGAAAGCCAAATTTCAAAGGTGAAAGGCATTGTGAGTATTAAAGTCTCCCTTGAACAGAACAACGTTGTAATAAAGTATCTGCAGACAGAAATAAGTCCTGAACAAATTTGCCAGGAAATTCAGGCCATGGGCTTTGATGCCACTATAGCAGAAGAGAGGTTGACAACAGCGACTGTAAATTTGTCATGCTTGAGAGAAGCAGTGGTTAAACTTCGGGTAGAAGGCATGACGTGCCAGTCCTGTGTCACCAACATTGAAGGAAAGATTAGGAAACTGCATGGTGTGGCAAAAATCAAGGTGTCACTTGGTAACCAGGAAGCAATTATTGCCTACTATCCCTACATCATTCAGCCTGATGACCTCAAGAGCCACATCAGTAACCTGGGCTATGACTGCACCATTAAAAGTAAATCAGCCCCTTTGAAGCTGGGTGTCCTTGATCTTGAGCGCCTGCAGAATGCAAACCCCAAGGAGACACCAGCAGGTCTTGAGAGTGATGAGGTGGATCCACTGTTCACCAAGATGAGTGGCACAGCTACAGTGGCTGTACGGATAGAAGGCATGCACTGCAAGTCCTGTGCCAGAAACATTGAAGAAAATATATCAGATCTTCCTGGCATACAAAGTATTAAAGTGTCTTTGGAGCATAAACGTGCTGTGGTACAGTACAGCCCAAATTTAATTACCTTGTCAGCTTTGGAGCAAGCTATTGAATCCCTTCCACCTGGAAACTTTAAAGTATATCTCCTTAATGGTTCAGAAGTTAATAAGGGAGCATCTCCATCACCTGCTTTGCTAAGCAATCTCTTCAGAGAGCTGCTGCAAGATGCGACATGCATGGCTGTTATTAGGATTGATGGCATGACCTGCAATTCCTGTGTACAGTCCATAGAAGGGACCATATCACAGAGACAAGGAGTGCAATGTATAGCAGTTTCTCTGGCTGACAGAACTGGGACCATACGTTATGATCCAGCTGTCACTAATGGAGAAGAGCTAAGAGCTGCCATAGAGGACATGGGGTTTGATGCTTCTGTGCTGACAGGTAACTTTTTATTTCCATGAGTAGCTTGCCAAGCTGGGCCATGCAACACCTTCATTGAGACTTTTTTCTGGAGAGAAACTCTTAGAACATCACATTGGCATCGAATTTCTGAGGGCCTGGCCTGGTCTGACCTCACTTAGCAAGAGAGAGAGATTTCAGCTGTCAAGCACCTTATTTCAGCCCTTAATAACTGCCCTAGTGGGTGGAATAGTCGAGTTACATTATGAAGCCAAAAGGTTTGGAAGTTGGTACAAGGTCTTTCAAATAGCTGATCCCCTTACCCACAGAAGTAGGTTTCCTGCTATGTCTACAAGCTGTTGTAAGTGGACCTATGTAACCAAATGCTTTCATACTGAACTCCACAAACTTAATGAAATCTCTTTCATTTAAAACCACTTTTTACCTGGCTAAAATATCTTTTTAGTGTCCTAATTGTTTGGACTTTATTTTTTGTGCATTTTTACTATCCCCACTTTACTAAGTCTTACTTTTAGTGAGGTAAGTGGCAAGCTGCAGGTACTTTTTGGTGGGAGCAGGTGCTTTTACATGTCAGCTGCAGCACAGTTTGTACATTTCGTACATGTGCTCAATATTTAAGAAGTTGCTATGATGCACAACCTCCTCTCTAGTGAATTTCAAATGTGGCAATATTTATCTGCTTCAACTCAACAAATTTGCTTTGAGATACTGATGTAGTTTACCTGGAATGAATTTGTTTGGTCCTAGTAGACCACATCCTATTAGTTTTTCTCATGGGTCTAATGCCTCTGAATCTGTGAAACTGCTGCAGATGAGGAGAGCCTGTATGTGGTGTCTAATTATGATTTGTTTGGTTTATAGTTTGTTGCTGGGAGACCTCCTGATCCTTCTGTGTAAAAGGAGGGGATCTCCTGTGTTTAACATGTTCAGAAGCAACTCTTGCTCCTTTACACAGATCTCTGCCCAAGGGAGGCAGTTTGAGAACGCAGCTGGAGCTGCTGGGTGTCTGTTCAGTATCTGGTAAAGAACAAAATTAATTTTATGTGTGAAGGTCTTCTGGGTGCTGCAAATCCTTCCACTACTCATTTTGCAGTACTTGCAGTGTAAATATTGTGCCATGAAGAGAAAACTGTTGAGAAACTTGTCCTTTTCCTTGTTTGAGATGAAGTGCTATGAGTCCTGCATAGATAACAACAAGGACTGAGTGAATGTGAGGCTGGACTGTGTCCTCTGTACTGAATAAGGATCCTCTAGGTACCAATATCTCTTTATTGAGTGGAGGTAGCTGTCAGGTCTAGGCATTGAAATTGAAGGGAATCATTTGCCCTCTGAAAGTGGAAAACGAGTCCTGTAGAGTTAAATTGTCATACAAGTGGTACTGGTGAATGTATATTGCTATAAGCATATTAATTATGTTATGTCCATGAAGAGACCAAGACTATGTCACCTTTTAAACAATTAAGAGACTTTGCATGTTTGATAAATGTGACCTGCTTGTAGTTTTACGTCATCTGATTTCACTGTAAATAGTGTTCAGTTTAGTGTTCATTTATTCAAGATACCGCCGCTGGAGAATGCAGGCACCAGCCTGATGCCAGTGATGCTGCTGTGCAGCCTCGAGCTCCAGAGCCTCCTCCCCAAGGCTGTGCCTCGGATACTCTTCCAGACAGTCCTCACCTCAATGGGCCAAACCAGTCCAGTGGAGCGACAGCCAAAAAGTGCTTCTTACAAGTCACAGGCATGACCTGTGCGTCTTGTGTGTCTGCCATTGAAAGACATTTGCAGAAAGAAGACGGTAATAAATTTAAGATTCCTATAATGAGTCTATAAGTCTATATGAAGTTTATAAGGGACTATGGGATGGAAAAGGCATGCTATGTGTTTAATGGAAAGGACAGTGGTGCATCATCTGGGGGTTAAATAGACTCAGTGCTCTTTCTTAGTGCTAATGTACCTACATCACTGTTTAACTATCCTATTGCACTTGTGAACAAACCCAATGGACATACTTGTATTGTAACAGTAAGTTGTTGTAATGTGATCAAAATCTCAAATAAGGCTCACAACAAGAACAGAGGAATGGTTCTCATTTAGTTTTCAGGGCATTATTGCTCTACAGAACAGTCCATCTCTTCCAGAGCTGTTGAGAGCTCTGACACATTTGTGCTGTGAAACTTGCTTCAGGGCACATTTGCACAAGCAGGTACACACAAATGTGTGGCTTCAGTGCCTGGGTAATTATATTAGCTTAGGCACAGCAAAGCTTACTAAGTTAGAAGTCTGCAGACTGGAGCTGCCTTTCCTCTGGCCATGTAGAAGATGAATAGATGAGCCTCAGCAATGTCTGATTTAATTTGTGTAGGCATGCCTTTGGAGGGCTTTGCGTATTGAGCCCTGTACCCCCAGTTTCCCAGTGATGTTCTCACTGCCTTGATTTAAAAACCCAAGAAACCATTAGCACTTCAGAATAATTTTTTTTGCCTGTGATTCTTTTGGTTTGCTTTTCAATTCTGAGTGTAGACTTCTGTGGTCTTATTTATCTTAAATAGAGAAGAAAAAAAAAGAAGGGAAAAACAAGAAAAGAAAAAGGCCTAGCATTGCGCTGTGAGGCTTGTTTAGGGTTTTCCAAACTTAGAGAGTCCATGGTAGAGCTTGCAGCAATTAGTGCAAAGATTTCTTCTGAACATCCTTTTTTTATCTCATTAAATCATAGCAAAACTCACCTCCTTCCCTGTGTAACTCTTGCAGTTCCTCTCATTGCTAAAGTGAACTGCAGTGTGGCTGGATCTCAGTAAAAGCTTTGCTGTTGTGACTGGGGAACAACACTAGAAGGAGGCAGAGAGAAATCATTAGGCTTACAACATCTCTAAGTTGTTACAGCCCTCATTGACAAATCACTTGTAATAGTTTATTTTTCTTCCCCTTAGAGGAGCTGCATTATCTAATATTTTTTATTATTGTGACTACAGGAATTGTTTCAGTGTTGGTAGCACTGATGGCAGGAAAAGCAGAGATAAAATACAAGCCAGAATTCATACAGCCTCTTGAAATAGCACGGCTGATCCAGAATTTGGGTTTTGAAGCTACTGTCATAGAAGATCATGCAGAAACAGAAGGAAATGTGGAGCTTCTTGTAAGTCTTGCGTATTTGATATATGTTGGTTTTGAAAAGGTCAAGTTTGGAAGAATAATTTTCTTGCAAAGGATTTTGTTTAAGGAGCTGTGGCTTCAGCAGGTCAGTTCTGGCTGGTGACACTATTTTTTCTTAATTGTTGAAAAGACAAAATCAATTTGTCTTAGAAGAACTTGTTCAAAGGTGCTGAAATAAAACGTGATAGTTGTATGTATAGGATAGAGTTTTCTTAGCAAGGGAAAATGAAACATCACATTTCTGTGAAGGCACTTCTATCAACAGTACAGACTCTGAGCAACTGAGAGTATGTCACCAAATGCACGATGGTAATGCCTGGGAATTTGTGTAGGGAGTCTGAGAATTTTGGGTATAATTAGTAAATTGTTTATTCTTAAAATGTCTGGTTTTTTATTCTCTGACAGGTACCTACTACAAGACAGATAACAACTGTCAGCAGTTGTGCTAATAGATAAGAAAGTGGGAACACGCCTTATTGAAGCCACAGGAAAATTTAAGTAACCGAGATGAAGTTATACATGCAGAGTTTGACTTTGGCAATATAGCTGCTGATAGACCTGTATTAGCTATACTATTGCAATTAATACAATGTACAAGTACTGCTATGCAAATATATAGCTGTGACTATAACAGGTGGTTGCAGAATATTATAATGAAAGTGGATAGTTATTTTCTCAGGTTTGTTTCAGACAAGATGTTTAAGACAGCTCTATAAATCTTCATGCTGAGGCCTTGGGTCAGTACCAGCAGAGCTTGAGTTGTCATTAGTACCTCTGTGACATGGGGAGGCCTTGTCTCAAGTTCATCCACAAATATTGAGTGAATGTAGAGGATTGCTGACTGTAGCTAAATTTGTCTTTTCTTTAGATTACAGGGATGACTTGTGCTTCTTGTGTTCACAATATTGAATCCAAACTCATGAGAACAAATGGCATATTCTACGCCTCAGTTGCACTTGCTACTTGCAAAGCTCACATCCAGTTTGATCCTGAAATTACTGGACCTCGAGATATTATAAAAATAATTGAGGTAGGCTTTAACATTTTTTAATGTATGAACAATTATAAGATGAAGTTAAAAAGGAAATAAAGCAGCAGATAATTGAGAGTGTTCACTGACTTGTAGGTGACATGGTTGTTGCCACGTTTTTATGCTCTTGCAGTGAAGATGCTGTACGCCACAGTAATGCATAGTCTCCCAGGCTGTTACTCTAAAAACTACAAAAAGAAACCTTTTTATCTATATTTGGTTAAAGTGTCATATATTTATTATTTGCAGTTGTGTATAGAATCATGTGTCTCTGATTTCCAGTCATTTCAGTGAAGTACTGATATATCAGAAAAAATACTACTTTCTCTTGCCAGTGAAAGGCTGTAAAAGAAACTTTGCAGTATCTCATGCCACAATTATTACGTATCTCTGATTATACTGGCATTTATTCCCACATCAATTCAGAGAAGAACGTTTTAAATTGAAAGAGCTTGTGAAACAGCCACTAAAAGGAAAATGTAGTTCTGTAGAGTGCATCTTGCCACAGGAGCATCTCATGATGCAGATACGAATTTTAAAAATATTGTGCTTGCAAGTATGCTTTGGATTTTTTGTGGGTTTTTGGGAGCAGGGTGGTTCTCCTGCAGTAACTCACTGAAGTGTCAGTCAAAGCTGGCTTTTTGCATGTATTTGTTTCTGGGATGCTTTCCCCTGCTCTTTCTTTGTTGTTTTACAGGTTTAAACTGATTCTAACCACTTTGATTTTCAACTTCAGGTGTATCTACCCAACTGTAGTGTTAAGGAGAAGCTCACAAGGTTGACTAGCCCAGTGGCTTGCACATTTTTACCTTCTTCTGTGGTATTTCCCATCTCTCATACTTATTCCAGTGGAGATGAAAGGGCATAGATTTTTCTTAAGGAGGAAGGCAGAAGAACTCCATCTGTCAGTGGGAGCTGCCTACGCCTAAGAAACCCAGGATACTTATTGCATCTATACATCATGTCCGTGTATAAGTAGCAGAAATCCTTTGCAATCCACATTTTGAGTACTGTCTAAAATATCCTCTCATGCTGGAAGAATCTAAAAATAAATAAGAAGTTGGCATTTATTAAATATGGAACCGTGTCCTTTTTTGACATTTCTTCTAAAAGTAGTATAATTTAAATATGTTATAAGTGATATGGTTAGTTTAATCAGAACTAACTCATCTTCCCTTCCCTTGCAATAAAAAGGAAATTGGCTTTCATGCTTCCGTGGCTAGAAGAGTTCCAAATGCACATAACCTGGATCATAAAAAGGAGATACAGCAGTAAGTATTTCTTTTCTGTCTCACTAATGGATGTGTATAGATCATCTGTTGTAACTCACCTCCCTCCTGCTCTTCCCAGTTAATTTAGCTTATCCTTGTGTAAAGCACATTTAATTTTACAATTTGCCATTTGATTCAAGAGCTTTTACTTCCATTAGTTTCAGTTGTTAACTGATGGAAGTCTATACAGTTAAACAAGTAGAAGACACAGAAACTGTCCTGAAGTGTTGAATCTTTCCCAAATATCCCAAAGCTGTGTGTTAGTACAGTACTGATACCCCAAGCTCTGCACTACAAGGACACTGTTTGACCTGGCTACTCTGGGGTGTATGACAACCAGAAATTTACAGCTTCTACTTTTCAGGTGGAGAAAATCTTTCTTGTGCAGCCTACTGTTTGGTATCCCTGTCTTAATCCTAATGATTTATATGCTCATACCCGATCGTGAGCACCATGGGTCTATGGTGTTGGAACAGAACATCATTCCTGGATTATCTATTTTAAATCTTCTCTTCTTTGTCCTGTGCACTTTCGTTCAGGTATGTCCACAGTAATTCTTAGGGGTTTGCTTTCTATTCATCTCCCATTTATGAAATCTGATGTGATAAAGACAGGAAACTGTAAAGGTTTAGTGAATTAGGCCTGCCCTCTTGTCTGTACCACCTGTCCCCGCTTGTCTGTACCACCTGTCCCCTCTTGTCTGTACCACCTGTGCAGAATGAAGTGGCACTTTTCTGCAAGTTACCCATTCTGTAACTGCTCACTGCACTTACTCCCACCAAAGTTGCATCAGATAGTTTTCCAAGTGGGGGAGGTAGTTTTAAAATGAAGAAATACCTGATCAGCTGCAAATTAATTGGGTAGCCATAGGTAAATCCCTTCAACTACTGTGCCTTGTTTATCTTGCATTGCTGAGGAAAAAGATGATACTTAGATGGCAGAGTTGTTTTGAAAACAAGGAATGTCAAGTGAGAGGATGACAGTGTAGACCACTCCGCTGAAGTTATATCAATATAAAATCTGCATGGGACAGCAATGCCTTCCCTTATCTGCTATGTGTTTATAATTCTGCTATATTGTATTATGTATTCTTTTCTTTCACTGCTGTGATCTTAATACGAGTCTGTCCATGCTTACACCAACAGTTTCTTGGTGGATGGTACTTTTACGTACAAGCTTACAAATCACTGAAGCACAGGACGGCCAATATGGATGTGCTCATTGTACTGGCGACAACAATTGCCTATGTGTATTCGTGTGTGATCCTGATGGTAGCAATAATTGAGAAGGCAGAGAAAAGCCCTGTCACTTTCTTTGACACTCCTCCGATGTTGTTTGTGTTCATTGCCCTTGGGAGATGGCTGGAACACATAGCAAAGGTAACTCATCTTCACACTAAATACTGTGCATTTATGATGAGAATAGAATAAAACTCTTCAGAGGAATTTTGAGTCAGATGTTTCTGATATATGTAGTTGCATATAAATGTGGTCATTTAGAGTTCACAAATCATTGTGTTAAGTAGACATCAGCATTTATGTATCTCAGTATATCTTAAATATTTATCTCTGTTTCTTAGAGTAAGACCTCGGAAGCTCTTGCTAAACTCATATCTCTTCAAGCCACAGAAGCCACTGTGGTGACTCTTGGACCTGACCACTCTATCGTCAGGTATACGTTTATGAACCCAAACCTCTTCAGCCTGCCTGAGTGTGCAGACTAGGCTTGATGCAGTCAAAGTAAAAGTATTATTATTCTTTTGAAGCTGATGGTGTAAATAATCTGTCTATTCTACTTGTGACTTTTGCAGGGAAGAGCAGGTAGCTGTTGAACTGGTTCAAAGGGGTGATATCGTAAAGGTTGTTCCTGGTGGAAAGTTCCCAGTGGATGGAAAGGTCATTGAAGGCAGTTCTATGGCAGATGAGTCTCTCATTACTGGTAACTTCCCTTACACCTATGCAAAGAAGTGAAATCCACAACACTTTCGTACAAGAAAAGAGAGCAGACCCAACTGGATAACCTCTCGTCTTAATGGACACTGTGCCTGACCTTTGGGAGCTTGAATCTAAATCCTGTGTCCTGCACACACCCTAAAAAGCTGAAGAATGTCAGCTGTTTGGTCACTTTTACCAATGTACTGATGGGATGGGTAGAGTCTAAACATTGTTGTCATTATTCCAGAGATCTGGTGCGAGTTTTTCCTGAAATGTATTTGTAGAGATGGTATCTTCTCAGAAATAACTCCTAAAGGGTGATAGAGAAATGCTGAGATGTTGGGGTGTGTATGCATGGGCACCAGACAGGCTTCCAACAGGAATCTCCGAGTGAGCACGGAAAGGGAAAGAAAGCCTCTTTGACTTGATGCTCATTAAGGGTCATGGAACTTGTTCACAGCTTCTGAAATTTTAATTTCATTTTGTAAATATAATAAGGTTTTACTTTCTCGTGCAATTCTTATAAATGAGGTGAAGGACGTAAAAACTTTACATTGTCATTGGCTTGCTTGTTTTAGTTAGGTGTTTACTTTGCTTGGGGAACAGAGACACCCTTAATTTAAGAAAACCAGTCATTATGACTATCCCCAAAAATAAAGAAAATAAAGATTTTATAGAGCCAGTATTCTTGAAGAAGCAGCGTGGGAACAGGAGCTTTGCTCAGAGACAACTTTTTGAGTCTTTGAAAAGTGAGGACAGTGGAAATGGAGACAGATTGCTCAAACTCCCACGGCTATGCAGTGTTAATTGGAGAAATTCCTAGCAATTACAACCAATTTGCTTCTGGTCCTTTTGAGGGATTGTATACTGGAGGGGTAGGACTAAGGAAACTGCATTTGCTGTGAAACTAAACCTTGAAAAAGGTTTATAGAAGTATGACACCACTTATACATGTCTTTACTAGATGGAGATATACAATATGTGATTTCTTGTCATTATTTCTTAACATTCTGATTTTACTAGCATACAATGAGCTATGTGCTAATGGACCATGTTTGCAGTTAGCAGGGGTATTGGCTCATTTATTCTTACCTTTTCTTTCTAGGAGAAGCAATGCCAGTCACTAAAAAGCCTGGGAGTACAGTGATTGCTGGTTCTATAAATGCACATGGCTCAGTTCTTGTTAATGCAACTCATGTTGGTAATGATACCACCCTGGCACAAATTGTGAAATTGGTGGAAGAAGCTCAAATGTCAAAGGTAAAAATAATAGAAAAATAATTTTTATTCACAGATTTTAATTAAATAAGAAAAAGATTCTATATTTTCATATATTTACTTGTTCAGAAAACTGTGTTTTTCCAGACTTCAAAAACGAATCAGATAAAGAGTGTTAGGTATTTTCATGAACTCTACATATTTATGTGCTTTAATAATAAAAATGCAAATACCTGTTTTTCTTTTCTATAGGCACCCATACAGCAACTGGCAGATAAGTTTAGCGGATATTTTGTTCCATTTATCATCAGCATTTCAACAGTGACATTGATAGTATGGATCACAATTGGTTTTATAGATTTCGATGTTATTCAGAAATATTTTCCTGTAAGTAATTTCATTAAGAGCTGGATTTTGGTGTCACGATATCTTCCCATGTAATTAACACACCTTCTGTGTGAAGGGTTTTATGTTGCAGCCTGGAAAACACTTTTGTACAATGTGGTGTTTTCTGCACAGAGCAGATAATTACACTAATTAAAATCTACTTGTAGGTATAAATATGCCTTTGCATTTACCCCTTAGTTCTGCATGGAGTTCCTACAAACTGAAATTATTGGCAGTCTTTCTGGACTAAAGATAATCTGTAGCTGCATTGCAAGGAGCAGAGCCATTCCTATCATGCCTGAAATTTTTTTTAACATCCTTGTGCCTGATGGCAGATAGTGGGTTTGGCTTTAGAAAGAAGATGAGCTTCTGTTATCTTTAGGATGTGTATTTGCTATGCTCAGCAACTGGGGAGCTGTGTGCCTGGAAATAGTTCTTCTTTGATAAAATATAAAGGAAATGCCAGCAAGTTATATTGTCATCTGGGAGCCTGAGAGCAGAGTCAAGCGTATGTGTGCTTGAGTAGCAAAAAATGCAGAAAATACTGCCATAAACAAGTCATAACATTGATATTTCTCTACCATTACAGTAAAAATAATAGATTGCTTTCCTATACTGGAGTTTTCCAGGTATATGTGTTTTTTTGAAATTACTATCATTGATTGTACATCTGTGTTATCTTCTATCAGCAATCATACATCTCTTCCTCCCCACCCCCGCCCCGCCCCCTCTTTTCTTTTTCCAGAATCAGAACAAGCATGTTTCCAAAGCTGAACTAATACTGAGGTTTGCATTTCAAACCTCAATCACTGTGCTGAGCATCGCATGCCCCTGTTCTTTAGGGTTGGCTACCCCCACAGCTGTGATGGTGGGCACAGGAGTTGCTGCACAGAACGGTATTCTCATCAAAGGCGGAAAACCCCTGGAAATGGCACACAAGGTTAAGAGTTCATTCTGTACTTTTGTAGCTTACCCAGCTGCTGCTACATGAAATATAATTTCGCAGGAAGTCCTGTTGATCCAGAGAAAGACTGCAGAATGTTGGGGTTTTTTGGTTTTGTGCTTTTCTATTGGTTGCTGCTCATTAAGGTAAAGAAGAGAGATCTGACCTTCTTCAAAGCAGTCACAGCAAAGTGTTGAGGGCCAACAGTTCCCTCAGTCTTAAGCCAATGAGGCTGCTAATCTTTTATGTTACTTCAAAGGTCACTTTTGTGCTCTCTTTGCCTCTTCTGCAAAAGAGCCCAATAATCCAGT
Source organism: Mesitornis unicolor (assembly GCF_000695765.1). Taxonomy (NCBI): domain Eukaryota; kingdom Metazoa; phylum Chordata; class Aves; order Mesitornithiformes; family Mesitornithidae; genus Mesitornis; species Mesitornis unicolor. The sequence continues at coordinate 31,105 of NW_010159386.1, forward strand.
GTTCTCCTTCTTTCTTCAAGAGGGCTGTTGTGAAATGTGTGTTGTCCATGATCAGTAGTTTAAAATGTAGGATGTAAGAGAAAAACAAAATGATTCAAAGTTGTTTTAGTGTATAGAAAAAGGATGGAAGAGAGGCAAAAATAGTCCTTCAAAGGCAGAAAACTGGTGAAAAGAGAAGGACAAGATTGAAGGAGGAGAAGGTTTGACATGTCCACAGACAGTGAAAAGAATATGAGTTTAATATGTTATGGTAGACTGGATTAGACATACACAGGATATTATAAGTGAAAAGCATGGTAAGAATAAGTTAATCAGACTGATAATTCTTGTTCTTACAGGACATTATAAAACATAAACCAGAAGTTTTTCCAGGACTGGGGGGGAAAAAAAAAAAAGAAAAGAAAATATGACTGCTAATTAGTTTCAGGACTTTTTACCATTTGAATCTAAACAAGGCTAGGGTCATGGCTTGGAAAATTAAGTGATCTGTTGGATTCTGCAAGGTTGGTGGGTTGGAATAGCTGGGAATGGAAACGGTGCCTACTTTGTTGAGTTTTTTTGGTTCGTTTCTCTGTGCTGTGTCTATTTTCAGGATTAGAATTGGCATTAGCTTTGGGTTTCAGTGCATATGGGGCTGTGGTTTTTTGGTTTATTCCCAGTTCCTCAAGACTCATTGGGCTGGCTAAGATTACTGAATTTGGTGAAAGGCATGAAGTTGGTTTTGGTTAGGTTGTTGTTTCTGGAACTTGTTGCAGGTTCTTGCACTCTTCACCTGTTCTATCACCGAAAGTCTTCCTGAGTCCTCTTTCCTCAGTACTATTGTTAATTGTTTAGAATGGCATTCACAAAAGCCCTCCTTGCATCATATACCTTGTGATAAAAGTCATTAAGGTGCCATTACGTGAATCCTGCATGTGAATACATACACACACACACACAAAGGACAATACAAGTCCCACAGTGACTCTATTGTCTGAGATCCTGATATAGGTACAGGATGATGATGCAGCTCCAGTGAAATCACTGTATGGGGAATGAATAAGAAAGCATGAGAACACCTACTGTACAGATAGTTCAAGGTACATACAGGATTCCCTACTTTTGTAGGTGTATTCTGTCTTGATCTGGATATAGTCGACTGATTATTAATGTCTTGCTTGTACTTCTGTGCCTAAAGCATATGCATATCCCTATGCTCCCAGGGCTTAGGCAGTAACTCTGGTTTATTTCTTGCAGATCAAGACTGTGATGTTTGATAAAACTGGGACCATCACCTGTGGAGTTCCTAAAGTCATGAGGGTGCTTTTGCTGGGAGACACAGCTGTGCTGCCTCTGAAGAAGGTGCTGGCAGTGGTTGGCACTGCAGAAGCCAGCAGCGAGCATCCTTTGGGAGTGGCGGTCACTAAATATTGCAAAGAGGTACTTAGTCTTTCTGTTTCATCTAAGGCCTGAAGGGATCTGCGCAAATACAGCAATCTTGTATTAAATGAGGAAGTCCCAGAGATACAGACCTGCCTGGAAAGTAACAGGCTGGAAAGCTGGCAGATTTTGTGATTGTGCATCTTAGTCTGAACGATACTGGAAGGCATATTCTAAGCTTTGCTTTTCTGGTAATGCTGTAAAGTTCTCAAGCAAGATCTTACAAAGTTTTTGCTGAACTAGCGGGAAAATAAGGATTGTGGAATATGTGCAGGAGGAATACTTATGCTTAAAATAGCATTGTGAAGCAAATGTGAGTGGTGACATTTCATATGTTACCTGACTCTGTAGTCACTGCTATGAGTCACTTGCTTATCTGAATAGATTAGGCAAAAAGCTTTAAAATCTGAATATTAAACTGTGATATTTATGAATTTCACAAATGAATTAATAGATTACTCAAATTTTGCAAATCCTCAAAGGTAATTTATATATTGTATGTGTTCCTCCTATGTTTCAGGAAGAATGAAAGCACAAATAGTAACCAAAATAGGAAGCCTCATTTAAATAAATAATGTCTTTCTGCTAAGGAAAGTCACTGGTTGATTTATGGAAAAAAACATTGGAAGGAATATATCAAACTTATTATTTAGATCTTTTAGTGGTAACATTTAGAAGTTAACATGTATTGTAAATTTAGAAGGAAGAAGGGAGTATGAGTAATGATTCAGCTGCCTCTCTCATATTTTACATTTTATTTTTTCAATTTTCTCTTAGTTCCCTGACACTTCTGTAGTCATCCATGCACCAGTTATTACTGGTTCATGACTTATATGAATTGCAATGCTATACTGTGTCTTAATATTCTTACCACCAGCCTTATGCCTGTGTTGTAAGAAGGTCACTGAAAGGTACATGTAATTCCAACTTCCAGAGATAACCCAGAATAGCTTGTTTATAAATGTGTATTTTCTCCATTCTTTTTGTAACTCATAGTGTCCTGGTAATCCCTTTGCTCGTCTTGAAGGTACTCACTGGTTTCTCTGTCTAACTCAGCAGAAAGACCCACTTTCCTTATCATCCAGCCAGATTATTCCAGGAATTAGATACAGTTTTTCACTGTACTTTTTCATATATATATTCATAAGAGGCCTGATCCCCCACACCAGTTGGCTGTGAGGTTAATTAGAAGTTCCATCTTTGCAGAAGGTCAGTATGGCTTATTGCTGTAGTATTTCTCTTTAGTTCTAGTTTAGTCATGAGCCACCACTGTAACCGCTTCATTCTTGAGCTACCACAAAAAGCTGTCTTTTATGGTTTGCTGGTGCTAGGGCTGAGACCTGGATGTGATCTGTGTGCCTGACCCTTTCTAGAAGTGTAAACCACAGCACATCCAGAACATCCTTATTTTTAGTTCTGTGCTACTGATACTCCATGTTGCTTTCCCATCAGTCAGTCGTTGTCAAAAGGAGAAATGAGGCCTCTTTTTGGCAGGAGTTATCTAATATCTGTACCCTACATGGGCAGCACAGACTGGTGATGAACTCTTGTTATGTCTGCAGGAGCTTGGCACTCAGAGCCTGGGATACTGCACCAACTTCCAGGCAGTCCCGGGCTGTGGCATCAGCTGCAAAGTTGGAGGTGTTGAGGCTGTCCTGGGCACGGCTGATGAGGGTCTCAATAAGCTGGACGCTAAGAGAAGTGGGGACAGCAATGCTCCTCTGGGAGATAACGCGCTGATCACACTCTCAGAATCGCAAGGTACGTCTGCTTGCGCAGTGACTGCCAGTTGCCACATGAGGGATAATGAATCAACAGTGCCAACCACTGTAAAACAATTGTACCAGATTAGGAACAACAGAAATGTGGATTTATGGCAGGAGGAGGCAAAGAATACGAGAGATAAAAATGCACCTTAACAAAAATGGAAGCTCTCTGCTCTACTTTCGATGTCTCTGCAATTCAGAAACCTAAATTTTGAATGTTACAGTGATGGGTACTTGGAAAGTTCATACAATACATAGGCAATAAGACATGCCCAGCCATGTTCCTTGTGGATAGAAGAATGGTCCAGCAGAGAGCAAAATTTGCCAGTTAGCATCATCTTCCCATTTAGAGCAGTTACCTTTAATACGTTATCTTACTGTTATTTTGTATCCTACCCTTTAGTTCTATATTAACTTGGACTTTTCTGTTCATACATCTCTCAAGGCACTTAATTTTAAAAAGAATCTATTCAGCAGATGCACAATAGAGCATGTTATGTCTGCAAACCAAGTTTCAGTGCCTGATACTTTTAATTTGGCAAATACATTGGTTTTGTTTCTGGCTCTGTGGAAGCCACTTTGCTCTTTTGTAGTGTAGAAGAGAAAGAAAAAGTACTTAAAGCCTTCCTTAAGAAGCTCATCAGTTCTCTTCAGAAGGCTGTGGCTCTCTCCTGACCTTTTTTAGAAAGCTATTAGAAGAATTAAATAGAATAAGAACTTTAATCATCAGAACCATGCCATTTGTGAGTGGTGTTAATGTAGTATTTTCTCACCTGCTTCATACGGCTCTGATGAAGTTGGACTGAATTCATAATGAGGTGCTCTACATAGTGCTTTATTGTTTGTTAGAACAAAACTACCTTTTTCTTGCCAGAAATAACCTTTATATTTGAATGAAGTCATTAGTTGTGAGAACAAAGCAGTAAGGCATTTATGAAATGTGCATACTGTACTTATCCAGAAAAACAATGCCAACTGGCAAAGGCAAATACAGCTAAATACTTCCATTAAGTTCATAATGCAGTTCTGTGTATAGACAAGCACAGATTGAGTCTTAAAGGAAAAAAGTTTTATGAGGCTTTCTTCAGGTAGTGCCTATGCATTTGTGTTTGGCCACGACAGCAGCACTTCAACAAGACTAATTCTGTTTGTGTCCTGAGTGTGACCATTGCCAGTCTGGACCACATTAAAAAAAAAAAAAGGAAAATCTCTTCAGAATATCTTCCTATAGCTAATGCAGCCTGACATTGTCATCCTCAAACATCTCTGGCTTGTGTTCACTATTTTTAATTGCTCGTTTTTCTTTTTGTCTGTGCACAAAGGTCCATCATCTTCTCATACCTACTTGGTGTTGATTGGAAATCGTGAGTGGATGCGACGCAATGGCTTGCATATTGCAAATGATGTAAATGATGCAATGACAGACCATGAAATGAAAGGACAGACTGCCATACTAGTGGCTATAGATGGTAACTGCTGTTCTTTGGGGTGGCTTAATATATAGCAATTGATCCTACCATGGAAAGGATAAAAACAAACTCTGAAGCAATTGATCAGTGATTTAGTGTCAAGAAAGTACTAATCTTTTACTGCAAAACTGCTTGTGAACTGCAAAGTATCAAGGTGTTCTTAAAAGAAGCTTTCACCTCAGAACAGTGTTTATAAGATTTTATTGGATAGTTGTTAAGTATTAATTTCTGAATCTCCTGTTGTCTAGGGCTGTTGTTCAGAAAAACAGTGATAGTGCAATGTCATGTCCCATCCTAAATTTACATCACTTAATGATGACAGGCCAACCTATTGCATCACTGATTTCAAACAACATTCAACATTTCATGAACAAACATGATGGTGCATTATATCATTCAAATATAATAGATTAGATTAAATGAGTTTTGCCAGAGGGGTTCCGTTTTGTGCTACAAAGAAAGAAATCCCAGACGGTACCTTAATATAAGAAATTGCTGTATGGGTGATAGATTGCCAGTGCATCTGTGATCTTGAAATAAGGCCTCTGATTCAATTACTGAATAAATATTCTTGGTGCTCCTACAGAGCCGTTTTGAGAGGCATTTGCATGTCTCAGCCTGGGCTTCATCAGCAGTCCAGCAAAATCAAGTGCTCTTAACATGGAAACAGGGGCTCTGATGTACAGCTGTGGTTCCTACTACTGCTAGTTATAGCAAATACAGATACAGGAGTGCAATACCTACTTAACTCCTTACTTCTGAAAGGTAACATGCAATGATAAACCAATGTGAGATTTTTGTGGGTCATGTGAAGGAAACTCGAATGCATCTTTGAGTCAATGTGTTGGAATTACTTTCTTACATGCACTTCTGTATGAAAGCAATTATGATACAGATCCAACCCTGAAAGATTAGAGGACGTAAAACTAGATACTCTATATGCTTCCTCCCGGAGGAGTGGCTTCAACATCTGACCTGGACACAAATACCAAAACTTTCTCTGGCCCACTGTTGTATTTGTCTGTACCATAAAACATAGACGTGAGGCATATTTAAAAGGTACCCTGATATTCTCCCCTTCTTCCTGGTCCCTAAATATCAAAGTTATTCATGTTAGAACTGAAACTGATAAATGAGAAAAGTGTGCGTGTGTGTTAAGAGAGATAATAACTTAGAAAACTGTAGACAGTTGTTCAGAATTATGCGTGTCAATATTGCCCATGTATTATTTCACAAGCTGCCGTGGTTTGATGGAGAGGAAGTTCTCATCTCTGGCTGCCATTTTTTCCCCCACAGCTTTCCCACCCTAACAGCAGACATTTCTTTTTGCAGGTGTGTTGTGTGGAATGATTGCAATAGCAGACACTGTCAAGCAGGAGGCAGCCCTTGCTGTGCACACACTGAAAAACATGGGAATAGATGTGGTGCTGATAACAGGGGATAACAGAAAAACTGCAAAAGCCATTGCTACTCAGGTATCTGCTTCTTTGCATTTCAAAAAAGTCCATTATGAGATTCTAAAATTCTGCTTACTCCAGTGAATTTGGAGCAGGAACTCAGAATTTCCCCGGATACATGAGGTGAAGGCTAACTTTTCTAGAATTGGACTGAAAATCAGGTCCTGTGGCATAGTAAAGGCCAGTGGCTGTATTGAGATCCCACCAAAGACAAGCAGTCAGTACTTCTCCAGAGGTGCAGGGTTCCTTTAGCTTGGAGAAGAGGAGACTGAGGGGTGACCTCATTCATGTTTATAAATTTGTAAAGGGCGAGTGTCAGGAGGAAGGAGCCAGGCTCTTCTCTCTGATGTCAGATGATAAGACAAGGGGCAATGGGAGCAAGCTGGAGCATAGGAGGTTCAACCTGAACATAAGGAAAAACTTGTTTACTGTGAGGGTGCCAGAGCACTGAACAGGCTGCCCAGAGAGGTTGTGGAGTCTCCTTCTCTGGAGACATTCAAAACCCGCATGGATGCGTTCCTGTGTGACCTAGTTTAGGTGATCCTGCTCTGGAAGGGAGATTGGACTGGATGATCTTTCGAGGTCCCTTCCAACTCCTAATATTCTGTGATTCTGTGATTCTTGCAGTAATTAGTCCGTTGCTGAACTGAAGCCTCCTGCTTCCCTTCATTGAAGGGCAGTTGTGTTTGGTTAGTGACGAAGGAAAGTTCCCTTAAGGTCTAGCCCTGTTGACAATAAGGGAAGTGTAGTTTTGCCATTACCTTTAAGGGTAACACAGTAGTAGTAACAATAAGAATTATTGTTATGAAGCATATCAGTCTAAAAGAGGTTGGGTTTATATGAGATTACCTTGATCTCAAACTATAAATGTTGCTCCAAAGACAAAGCCAAAGTCTCACTCTGCTCTACTTGCTACATTTCCACCCTCTCCATCTTCATTTCCCTCTCTCCCTTTGCATCAGTCTGCTTCTAATCTACTGTTTGTCACCTTGCGTTCCTAAGGTATCCCACCACACAGCTAACTCAACCAGTGCTGAGGTATGCACATTCTCTTATGTTCTGAGCTCTGTTTTGTTTCTCGGTGTGGTCCTTTCATCCTTCTCCTATTCCATTTCATGCTTTTGCTTTTGTATTTAGTTGTGATAAAGTGCTTTCCCCTTCCCAACTTTCTTTGTTAGAGATGAAGTCTTTCAGAAACAAGCTTAGATTCATGGTTCCAGGCATGCAGGTGAAGTTTCAAAACAAGCTTAGTCTATGCCAAACTACATTTTCATTGAATTTTTGGCACTCACTTCCTTTCCAATGGAAAAAAGGTAAGTCAGTTGTAAAAACTCTTTTAAATATTACTTTTTTGAAGGATAAAGGTGATCTTCTGCCTTCTGTAGAGAAAAACTGATCTCTGCCTGGTGAGGCAGCAAAACCAGGGTCATTATCCCAGCCCTCTTTAGTACACCCATCTGATTTTCAACTACAGCATTAAAGCCATTGGTTGCAACTCCGTATTAGTTGAAATGAGGTACAAGCATTTAGCCAGCCATCTGCTTTATTTTCATAGTCTCCCTGAGACTTGCGTGTACTTGGCATTTCTGTGTTTCCCCCATGTAACTGCCTGATCATACATGAATTCTGTGTTGCATTTCACTGAAACCTTATTTGGTGCATGAAGCAGCATGATTAGCTGAAAACTGGCTCTTTTAACCACCAAAACTTTATTGTCAGGGCTGCAGAGATTCAGAACCCTTGTGGGCCATGACTTGTAAGGGCAGAGCATCATTTGCCAACGTTTCTGCAGTAAAGATGGAGGGAGTAAAGACGGAAGGGGCAGTAATCAGTCAGTTTGTCATGCCAAAGGCACGTTGCTCTTCATCTTTCTGTGTAGCTTGCCTCCACTGGAATTAGTTTGGTTGATCTTCCTTTCTTTGCCCTTCACGCAGAACAGCAAATGGCTCTTCCTTTCAGCATGAAGCATATCATCGACTGGATTTGTTTCTTTCTTTTTATGTAGGTTGGGATCAAAAAAGTCTTTGCTGAGGTTCTTCCTTCTCACAAGGTTGCAAAGGTCCAGGAGCTCCAAAATGGGAAGAGGAAAGTTGCGATGGTTGGTGATGGAGTCAATGATTCCCCTGCACTAGCCAGGGCTGACGTTGGAATTGCAATTGGAACGGGTACCGATGTTGCCATTGAAGCAGCAGATGTTGTTCTTATTCGAGTGAGTACTATGATTTTGACCTGTCCTCTTTTATCACTGACACTCCTCATTTTAGTTTGGTATTCTGAAGACTGCATGTGGAAAACTGTCAGTGCTCTTCTGTCTTGCAGAATGACTTGCTGGATGTAGTTGCCAGTATTCACTTATCAAAGAGAACAGTCCGAAGGATACGAATAAATCTGATTCTTGCCTTAATTTATAATCTGCTTGGAATACCCATAGCAGCAGGTATGTGACTGCCAGAGCTCAGCTTATCGGAGACAGCTGCACAGTTGAGCTCTGTGGTGCCTCTCACAAGATTTTCTGCTCAAGGAACCAAAGAGGGGCTTCTAGAGTATTTAAAACTTGGCAGAAGAAGGCCAAAATAAATACCTTCTTTTGTTTTCATGTTGTAGAAAAAATCTTTGTTCCCCAAATTTTAAACTCTTAGGAATAAATTCTTACAAGATAAAATGAAAACCATGCTCTTATGTCACATAGCAATACCTGGGGATTAGTTTCTGTATATACCAACCCAGCTCTAATTAGAAATACTATCCCACTTCTGGGTGCTCTCCTTTTTATTCACCCTGAATCACATATTTTCTCTCCTACTTCATACTACTTGCATTGTCTCTGCTTCTGTCAGACATATTCTTATGCTCCAAATTCCTCCTTAAAACTTACATGCATTCCTCTTTTTCTTGATGAGTAACTTTTCCCTCCTGTACTATTGCTTGTACTATTGCCTTGTCTTTCTCTTGCTTTTGCTTTCTTTCATGTGTGCAGAATAGCTGAAAGGGACAAATAGTCTTACCTTGTGGCTGCAGTTTTGTAGCTGAATTGGTGCAAAGGTCATCCCTTGCAATGGAAGGGACATATTTAAAAATAAGTGAGTAAATATGTATTGATGGATGTCTCAGCAAGCCATGTTGTAGAACTGCTGATCTGTTCTGTGATATGCAGAGACAGAAATGTCTGTATTGGGACAGGCTGCTCTGGCTGATGTGGGTGCACTTTTTTCTAGGTGTGTTCATGCCTGCTGGCCTCGTGCTTCAGCCATGGATGGGATCAGCTGCAATGGCAGCTTCTTCGGTGTCCGTTGTGCTGTCTTCCCTGCAGCTGAAATGGCAAGTTGTCATTTACTAAGCAATTGGGGAACCTTAGGGAGCTTTGCTGCTGGGACTCAAGTGAGATGTTAACTTTGGCCTTCGTATACCTAATGAGTGTGCTTTTAACTTGGAATTGTTCTGTCTAATCCTTGGCTCCCAGAGAGACAGATGTCACTATTATGAACACACCTGAACTAAGCCTATACTGAGCATTCTTTAGCTAGCAGCTAAAAGTGTGACTGGATCCCACCTGGGCACCTGTGTTGGAGATCTAGTTCAATCCCAAGTGAGGTATTGATCAGCACTGGTTTTGCTGTGAATATCAAGTGAACAAATCATTCAAAAGACCATAATATAAAAGTAGATGTTTTTAGAAAGATTTGTACCTGGTTTTATTTTTTTTTTGGCTTTTTTAAAATTTGGCCAGAAACAGAGAAGCAGTTTATTTATTCTGTTGTGTATTGCTACAGATAAAGTGTCTTGCTCTATTTTTTTGGAAGCAAACCAATTTCTGAACTATAACAAGATCTTTTAAACTCTATTAATTTTTTTATGCTGCATTTTTGGGTGCCCTTTTTGGGTGCAGTGGACCTGCTTTTAACAGCATTGTGAACAAACACTCTT
>NW_010159386.1:41170-45483 GCF_000695765.1 Mesitornis unicolor
AGACTTTTTACGGTGTCTGAAATTAGTCCAAACCCTCACATATTTTTACTGTAGCTAGGGTCTTCTGTAGTGTGTAGTACAGTATAGTATAAACTAATATAGGAAATCTGTTGCTGCATCATGTTTCTTATCCTGCAAGTGCTCAATGAGACCACAGTCTAGAATAAAAACTACATAGGTGCTCATGTCTGTTTGCAGAATCAGCCCTACCACTACAGGATTTTCATGCTAAAAGCTTTCTGTGTGTAGTTATCCAAAGGATGAGAAATTTCTATGAAGGGATTCCTTTACTCTCCAATTCTTTTGATCTTGTGCTGATGACATTAAGTCATTGTAGTTAGATATTGAAAATCCCTCAAAACATATTTGGCTTCGGACTTATGGGAGCTGTATTACAGTACACTCTGGATGACAGTAATCTTTCTTGAAGCCTCGTATCAGCTGAACACAACTTTGGATTCCAAAGAAAATGATAATACATATTTGTGGAGAAGACCATGCATACTTGCCATTGGTGGGCTTTTTTGACCTAGTTGACATTGAATCAGAAAGTGGATTTTGGGTCATCAAATCCATTCCCCTGCAATTGTCTACTATGGACCCTTTCATAATTCAGCAATCTCATAATTTTTGTTAAAGAGCCTCACTTTGAGAGTCCCTCTCTTTTACTATTGAAATGTTTTAATACTGTGTGACCAGTACTCTTTTCCATTAACATTGTGTCTGAAGTGGAGGTGACATTTAGGTTATCAGAGGTTTCTGATTTGTTTTAATGCCAAAGTCACTTCTACACATTGACCTCTTGGTACTAAACATCTTTTCTCATTCTGTTCTCAGCTATAAGAAGCCAGACACAGAAAGTTACGAAGCACAAGCTCAAGGCCACATGAAGCCACTTACTCCTTCCCAAATCAGTGTTCATATTGGAATGGATGATAGGAGGAGGGATTCATCCAGACTGGCTCCTTGGGATCAGATTAGCCAAGTGTCTCTCTCTTCCTTGACTTCAGACAAGCTGCCAAAACGTAACGTTTTTGTTGAGGAGGAAGGGGACAAGTGGTCATTGCTCATGAATGGAGGTGATGAAGAACAGTACATTTGAAGCACCATACTCTTCATACAGGAGGAAATGTTCCTCCTCACCAGTGCCGGAAGGGAGCAACTTCTTTCTTCAAGAGCTTCAACGTTATAAGTGAAGTCATTCCTTTAGCTCACAAAGCAATTACAACTCAGTTTGATGTTGGGTTGTATGGACTGTGGATTTTTTCAGGTCACCAGTTATTTCTAGTCAGGGAAGGAATCTGTGGCTCTCTAATGAACTGGCTCCTTTGCACACAGTGATTACTGAAATAATGTAAAATTGTAACCTTCAGAGTCTAAAAGAATGTCTCTCTTCTGGATTGTTTGCTGGGCACCAAATTTCATACTATTCACTTTTTCTAACTTTATTCTTTCAAAAGCACATGAAGAAAAAGTATATTGAGAGCTTCCAAGTATTAATTGCTGTGTCCAAGTGTAATTATCCACAGCATAAGCAGCTCAGTGGTCAGAAGTAGTATTTTTACACAGAATCCTAACTAGTCATGTCACTTTATATTTAGGATTCATGTGCGTCTCCTTGGACCAAAAATGCTTCCGTGTTTCACTGACTATAACTCTCTGAAATGTCTTTTTCAAAGATTTTCACTTGCTATCGGGTATCACAGTCCACATTTCCATTGCTAAACTTGTTCTGTTATTCCCGCTGCTTTCCTAGATTTTATCTTTTGCTCCATATGAGCTCTTTCCCCCCCTTTCATTGCACAAGATCTCTTCTATGAGTTATTATTATGTTTACAGATATTCCTGTTTGGGACAAACTTCTTTAAGTCACCAGGTTCCTATTGAAGTCCACAAAGGCAGAGCAATTCCTGGTCCAGGTTATTGTATCATTTTCCTGTGGATACCTTGCAGAACCGCGTGAAGCTCCTGACAATTGTGCAGTTGTCTGCCTCTTCCCTCTGACAGAGTGAAGAATTTTTTCCAGTGTGAGCAAAGGTGGTATTTACCATGGTGTGACTGAGCAGAACTAGCACTGGTGTGACTCCAGCAGGGCTGAATGGAGGGAGTTCATTGCGTAAGTTAACACCAGCTTGCTGGTTGCTTAAAATGGAGCCAAAAGTTTAAATGGTAAAGGTGGAAAAATGGACTTAAAATGTGGGGCTTCTATTTGCTATAGTATAAATAACCTTTCTGATGACAGAAGGACTTGAACTAAGGTTTGTAATAGCTTGAATTTTAATGTGAATTTGTATTCATGTTTTGAATTGGTTTTAATTTCTGTCTTTGCTCTAGTTTAATGAGAAATCAAGGTGCTGAACAACCCTTTTTTCACTTCAACATCTTTACCAAAGCTTGTAGTAACTTTATCACTGTGAATGTCAAATTCATCCCATAACACTTCTGAGCCAGGGCAGTAGGAATCAACAGCTTTGGAGCGCTGAATCCAGTCCTGGGGCACTGCGTTGCTCCTCTGTGGGACTCTGAAGCAAGCAAACAAGAGTTTTATAGTCAAATTTAAAAGTGAAAGAACAGGTATTACTGTGCTAAGCAAAGTGAAATAACCACTTAATTTCTATTACTTAAATACAGAACTGTTTCCAACATGGGTTCAAACCCTCCTACTCCTAATGTAAAAATGAAAAACAAGTCAGAGAGAAAAAGAACCGTGCTTTAAGCATTGAGCAGGGCTTCCTATTCTCTCTTCCTCTTAATGTTATATTTGAGCTTTCCTTAGCAAACATCGACAGCACTGTCTTAAATATAATTACAAATCAGTTTTAAAACTGTAAAATCATTTTACATCTGTAGAGATCAGTTCCACAGCGCACACACTTTTCAAACATGCCATAGGTTCCTATACATGTCCCTTTGGGAAAGACCGTCTACTGTTTCACTGTTTTATGTTTTCTTACCAGTCCTTACAGTAAAAATATTGTGGATTTTTTCAAACAAACAAACAAACAAACAATCTTGTATTTGTTTTTCTTTTTTTGGAGGGGTACAGGAAAAAATAAAAGAGCATAAGCAGTGATTGCTGGATTGCAGGATACATATGCACAAGTGAGATTTTGTGACTGCTTAGTGATCTATTTCAGGCAGGATATATAGCAGTGAAAAAGATGTTTTTGTATTGTATGTTAAGGCAGATGAGGTTGCAAGCATGTTGAAGGGTGGAATTAGGATTCAAGCTAATATTGAGAAATTGGACAGAATTTACAAACTTTGCAAATGGAAAAGAGAGGAATTAAAGTCAGCTTGGCAGAAAAAGGTCAGGTAGTTTGCTGGCATTTGTTTTGTGACCCATTCTAACAGCACAGTGATGCTGCAAAATCAACAGAAACTTTGAGACATATAAAGACGGTATCATCCATGTGACATAAACACCTCTTTCTGTTCAGCTCTGAATGCTCTGATGCTCAGAGGCACCAGCTGAAGTATCGGGTCTAGTTGTATATGTCATACGTGTTAGGAAAACCAGCAACAGTTCAGAGAAGAGCAATGAGATTTAACAGAAACCTGGAGAACATGAGAATGTGAGTACATAAGAATGAGAAATATAAGAAGATTGAAGCAGTTTGAGTAGGTTTGCCTTCAGAATACTCAAAGAAAATAAAAGAGAACAGTTTATTCATTTGTACACAAAGAGAACAATTTATTCCTTTCATCTTTTCAGTGTCTTTTATGTTTGTGGTGGCTAGAACAAGAAATAATAGGCTTATTGAATCAAAGAAGATTTAGATTAGTCACTAAGGAGGAACCATGTAACAGGAAAGATTATGGAACACTGGAAGAGATCACCAAAGAGGGGGCTCTTCACATGTGCATGGCAATCACGCACATATCTGATGGAAATGCTTCAGCCAGAGGTGAATCCTGCCTTGGGGCAGGTGACTGCCCTGGGCAATCTCCTGACCTTCTCTCCATCTGTCTGCCTCTTATTTCTGTGTTTGTAACATGAACTAGAAAATTATTGGAGTACAGGACTTGATACTGCTTTCAAGAGGTGCCAAAGGACTAGAAGAAAGATTGGCTTTTACTGTATTTAATAACTTGAAAAGAACTGGAAAGTATGTTAAGGTTTACTACTATATTTGTGTGATGTCTTAGACTGTAAACTGCTGTGAAACTTGCCTATAAGGAAGTTAGAATAGCTACACATAGTCAAGAAAAAGAAATGTAAGTGCTGATCCTGACACTTGGGATCATGCGCTCTTGTTAAAATTGAGCTGACTCACTGGAGGGGTGTATGAGATGGAAGACAGCATCTGCAT
>NW_010159386.1:45514-58971 GCF_000695765.1 Mesitornis unicolor
TGAAGATCTTTCCTTGCCTTCCCCAGGACCATTGGCCTGCAGAGCCCCTGGTAGAGCAAGCTGCTGGCCTGTGACTGGAGCTGCTCTGCACTATGAGCCCACTCTGGTAAAGCTGCTGGAGGAAGGTGCCCGCAAGGGTGGGCTCTTGGGGTGATCTCCAGGCTCGATGCCACCACTGCTCACCAGTGCACCACGCTCCTCCTCTTTCCAGGACAGAGTATTTTGGTGGATTAAACACTGTGGAGGAGCTTTTCAGATCTCAGTTTTGATCTTAGGTATCTACATTCTTCATGTTCTCCCAGTATGACTCAGTTACTGCTGATGTGACCCTAAATGTTTATGTACATGATGATTTAGATAGGACATCTAATGATTTTGCCCTGGGAAAACTCTGTGAGTCTTTTCCTGTAACTTTTTTTTTTTTGTGTGAACACAGAAGGTGTTTAATGAATCGGGTCTTTTACTTTGGCTTTTGTTATTTTTACTGCAATAGCTCAGGAGCAGCTTTTCCCATTAATTTCTTTCAACTATTTTCCTTTTCATGCTACAGTTTTGCCATAAAAATTTTTGGTGCCCTAAGTTCAAAGGAAAGAAATTATTCCATTTTGTTTCCTCCACCCTTCTCCCTTTTTCAAGCAGATTATCTGTCTGATTTCTATCCAAGCTGATTACAACCTTTCTCTGACTAAATATTCTTCCAAGGGTTGTATTTTCTCTAAATGCACTTGTGTGTGAAGAAAACAAACGTGTAGGTGGTGAAATTATACAATGGTGTAGAGGGATGGGAAAATCAGATCACACCGAAATGTCAGATTTAATTTCCTCTGTTAAGATGCCAACAGCAAGCGTGTTGGTTTTCAGTGGGAAATCATTTGAGAGTCACAACAAAAGAAGAGGCGAAGCGCAAAGCGTCCTGCTCACATGTGAGTCTCACACAGGCACAAACGCAGGAGGAGGCAGATTAATTCCTCTCCTTGTCTCGAGTTAAAAGCACCCTGGCTTTGCAGGCAAGCACGACCCATCAACAGGCTCTCTGTGCAATGATCTGATGTTCATGATTTGTTTATCTCCCTGCATAAAAGGATGATTTCTGAAGTTTCCCCTGGTGCTGCAGGTGGTGGGGAAGCGATGTTGCAGGAAGAGGTGTGTGTTTGTTCCCCAACTTGGGCACTCAGCTGCCCCAGGTGGAGGTGAATCCTCTGGGAGATTTGTGCTGGTCAGTGCTGTGGTCCAGGAGCACTGGTGTGAGGTTCAGGTTAGGGGGCTGTGCCACCTGGCAGCCAGCACCCTGCCTTGTGGGGGACCATGAGATGTCACTGCAGGTCCAGCCCGAGCCAGATAAACCCCTTGATCTGCAAAGCATCTGAAAATCCAATACAGCAGCAAGGGAAAAAATGCAAAGGGGGCAGTTTAAGTCAAATTAATATAGCAAGTCATACATTTTGGGCTGACTTGACATTATATAGCCCAGGAAGAGATTTTCAGGCAGGCGTTTATTTGCATTGAACTCTGAATTGGTACCTTGTTTGTATTATTTGACACTTCAGTAAATCCTGAGCTCTGCATATGCTGTCTGCTGAAATTATGGTTCACTTGCATTTTCCTTTGACAAGCTGAGATTCAAGAAAAAAAGCAGCGCTGCAAGAAGGCAAAGCACGGTGCCCGCACCCTCAGAACAAACCTGCACCTTGCCATGTGAGTTTAAACTCCCTGGGGAGCTGACTGTGCCAGACTGCTTGTTTGGTTGGTTTTTGGTTTAAACAGACTCTTACCGTGGGGGAAGTCCCTGTGCAGACCCACCATAAGACTCCAGGAATGAGTTTCTGTTTAGGGGAGCACCAAAGTCAATGAAGTCAGTGAGTCAATGAAGTTAAGGCACATGCTCAGTGCTCCTCTGATCTACAGCTGCATGTGTCTCAGCAGATATCAAAAGAATTTTGGGCATAAACCTGAATATTTGAGGTTACCCAAAATCCATATGGCTATCTTTAAAATTAATAAATACACTGGGCTTGAAACAAGTTTGCCAAACTCCACTGCCATCTCTTTTTAAGATTGACACAGTGCACAATTTTTGTAAAAAGCAGCGGTGCCCCGGCCACAAAGTGCTGTAGCTCTGTATTATTATTTAAATCCCTGTAACCCTGCTCTCCTTCAGCCCCTGGCAGGTGAGGAGCTCCCAGGTGATGCCAGCTACCGAAAAGGAAGAGGAGCTATTCCCATCGAGTGGAGCTTGCCAAAGGTGCTTTTGGGGATACACAAGATCAATGGGATCACCCAAGGCACTACTTTGGTAGAGGATGGTTTGTAACAGTTCTGCTTAAAGCAAACAGCTTTAAAATTAACATTTATCTCTCTGCTTCTTTTATTGTTTTTAGATATTTCTGTTGTTTGGGAACACCTGGCTGAGTGTCCACATCCCAGAGCTTTTCGTCTCTCTCCTATCATCAAAGCATTAGGGTGGGGGCTGGAGGTGGCACCCTGGGATGGGTGACAGGAGAAGGGCACGGTCTCCTCTGGCCAAACACAAGGGAACAGCACAGCAAACCTGGTTCTCTCCAGCTGTCCTGCAGCTCTGCAGCTTTTTTCCTTGCCCGGTGGGCAGCAGGAAGTGCAGGGGACCAAATGTACACCATACACATGTGGTGTGGACTGGCAGTAAGGGGCGAGGTAGAATTGTCACCCTGCGCTGATTTTAATCACATTTGGTGAGAGGCCTGCTTGTCCATGCTTGAGCTGCAGATTTAAACAGGCCCCTTTATGGGACCCAGCATGGTCCTGCCATGGGGGCTTGAGCAGCAGCTGGTGCCAAGCCCCTGTGGCAGGGAAAGGTTCGGGGGCAGCCCTACTGCGCAGGGGCATCAGGCACCAGGGATTTGGCTGGGGTGCTCTTGCATGCACTAATTTTCAGTCTTTAGGGCTGACTCTTAAATTCCCTGCGCGTCAGTGGGACAGTTTATGGGGCTGAAGCAGGGGACACAGCTACATGTCTCAGCCAGAGAGAGCAGAGGACTTGGACACTTGCAGTGAAGATTGGGTGTAGGTGTTTTAGTGCACAGGTTTGTGCCGACTTTCCTGCCAGGCAGGTTTGCTCCATCATGTGCTCCCGGTGACAGGCAAAGTCCTGACAGTGCTTACATCCACTGCATCCAGCTCACACAGACAGAACTGGCAAGATTTTACTCACCAGGGCAAATCAGACCAGTGCCAGGGCTTGCTCCAAAGCCTGCCCGTGCTTTCCAACAGTGCCAGGGAGGGTGTGCAGCACCAGACTCTGCTTTAAGAGATTCGACTGCATCCCCACGGAAAGGGGCATCGCTTCCACGGGTTAATGTTATTTTAAGATACCTCCGCATTGCAGCTGCAAATGTGAGTGGCTGGTAGCAACCTGCTGAAGAGAAAAGAGCTCATTAAATATATACTGTCACTGATTTATAAGAGAGTGCAGAGACAATATAATTACAGTAATTATGTCAGATACTTGCTGCAGAGCTGTTATTTGTGTTGGGAATTTTATCCTCTCGCTACGGCAGCAGGATTAAAAGAACCACATACACCTGCTGATATATTCATGCCACAAAGAACTTGCTCAGAAACCCTTGTTTGATCATTCTCTTCACAGACCATGGAGTTGGTTAAGCCTATCATCATTTTAGGATTGAAGGGGAGGTAGGCAAGGCTTTTGAGTAATGTGCTTGGTTCACGCTCATGGGGGAGGCAGATTTTGGCTGTAAAGGTGACTTGGCCAATGCTGCCCTGGTTGCTTACATAGGTTGGTCAAATAGAAGACAGCAGAAAAATTAGGCCTGTGGTCAAGAGATATTCCAAGTAACAAGAAAAGCAGCTTTGCACAGAGAGTTTCATCCCAGGATCTTGGTCCAGAAAGGGCAGTGTCTCTGCGGCACTGCTGAGGATGAGGGCTGGGGAGGGAGGTGGAAACAAGGCTGAGCCCAAAGCAGCTTCACTCTTTTCTTCCTTTGAAAATGTGTTAAATTCTATGGAAAAGCACACCATTGATTTGGTTACACTCTCATTGCTGTTATTTAACTCCCTGTGCATTTATTAAATGTAAGCCCTGAGATAAAGGTGCTTTAAAGAAATAAAACATCAGGACACTTCCACAAGGAAAGTGCTGACTGCATCGTACACAAGGCTGAGCTGAGGCACAGCTGAAGCGATCTGAGTGGTGCCTGACCCCAGCAGGGACCAGGATGTTTCACATTTCAGCCCTGCGTTTTCACCACCATCTTTCCTTATTCTCCTGATTGCTTGGTTTATTTGTAAGAAAACCCACAGATAAAATTTATAATTTAATAGAAGTCACTTTTAGCTTAATGAAAACAAATGAACAAAAACATAACTCACCAGCAGATGAGTTATTAGTCTCTGATTCAGACAGGAATGATTGTTTTCCCAACTTCTTCCCTCTCTTTATCCTCACACCAGCTTGTCCAGAATTTTCAATATCTTGTATGAGTAAGTCAGAAAACAGACACGTTGAAAAAGCCTGTAATAAGAGACATGAAGAGTAATGAAATGGGCAGATTACAAGTTCTGCCAAGGGGCATGTGCTATCTGTGCATCACCTTTACCCATCTGCACTAATGAGAACGCTTCCTCTGAATGCTCTTCTTCTATTTACGTCTTTATTAATTAAAACATATGCTTAGAAATGGCAATAGACATAATGAGAATGACTGTACCTATATCAGTATTAACCCTCTTCCCATTTAATTTGCTGTGCTGTACACATATCTGGTGCTCTGAACGGCCCAGCGTTTTTGCAAGGCATACGGTGGCTTCAACAAAAAACCCAGACACTTTTAACACCTGAGAAAAAAGCAGAGACAGAAATGGCAAACCACAGCAAATGATATGTCCTCTTTATTCTGGTTGGTTGTTCAGACAGGCGCTGGGGCGCAGAGCAAGCTGTGATGCTCTGAGCAGTTCCAGCTCTTGACACCACGGCTTGCATACAGGGCAGCACCAAAGCAATAACTAAGAAGTGGTAGCACATTTCCCCTGTGATGCCTCCCCTACATCACCTGCCATCCCATTTTATCCTCTGCATTAGTCCTGTCTTTTCTTCTCAGGTCTCTATTGATCCCAAGGTTCCTGTTTACAGAGTTTGGTGCTTTGATGACCATGATTTCTTTTCTGCGGAGGGTCTCCTGTTGCCTCAGAAAGAAAATTCTCTTTCCATTTATTTAATAAGGCCTCTCCAAGATTAAGTAATTTGCCTGGCAAGAGGATGCACATAGGTCAGTTAAATTCACCACTTGTGACAATACTTTAATTCACTGTTTCTCATCTCCCCTTACAAGTCTAGCTGGTGTCCTGCGTGTAACATAATTTGGGTTTTGTATGTTGAAATGCAACAGAGGATGCCTGTGGACAGCAGGTGAAGGGCAGAGTCTGGAGAAACCAAGCCTAAGTTGCCAGGGTTTCACACCACCTCTCCAGTTTCACTGAGAGGAAAAGCCCCCTTGCTGCCTCATAAAGTGACTTCCACCATCAGCAGTGGGTGGTGACCCAGTCAAATCTGCAGTCTTTGCAGGTCTCAGTGCCATCTTTAATTTTTTCATTTCCATGGGATGCACAAACTGCAGCAATGCTGACACTGTTGGCCTGGGTCATCATGCACTACTTGAGGTCCATCTCCCCTTTCTTCATGCTGCTAAGGTTGAAAGGGACTGGGGTACCTTGTTCAGAAGATCAAAACTTAGGTATATTATTCCCAGACGTAATTTGGGCTCTCATGCCTGGGTCTTTTCCATGTGAGGTGGTTTCTTCTTTTGACTAGAAACTTGGGATGGCATTGGAAGACTCTGAGCATTTGCCCTGAACCTCTGGATATCCAGAATAATTCTGAGCCGGCTGCCAGACACCTCCATGTCCTTGGCAAATGGCCATGGCCCTCCTGCAGGGCAGCTTCATAGGGTATGTGCAGTAAATCCCACACATCCATACTGTATCAAACCCTTTGCAAGTTTTCAAGGCAATTTTTAACTTATTTCAGACCCAGAAATCCCAGAGAGAGAGATAGCTGGGGATGTGGAGCAGGGGAATGGGAAGGACTTTCAAACTTCCTGGTTTTCGTAATTTTAACTATAGCATTCTGGCTAATAGCTGGATGATTTGGAGCAGAGGAGAGTGGCTGAGCTTTCTTGAAATATGGAGGAGACATTGGCAAAACCTCTGCATTGTTTGTTTGCATATGAATGGGAAGGTTTAAGGGAAGATGTTGTTCCAGCCTAACAGAAGTGGCATAAGGTCATTTGGATCATAAAGATGAGGTGGGCATATTTCTATACAGCAAAAGCTCAAGAACCAGGCCTGCCAGATAGTAGAGACCCATGTGCTGGATGAGCTATACTCTCTGGCTGTTAATTCAAAATAGGACTGAAAATCTTGGGGGAAAAAAAGAGCCAACAATCCACATGGTGTAATTTTAAATACACAGATCGCCAATCACTGGTCACTAGCAGTGTGTCAGCATGGAGATTCTGTTTGCCACTCACCCTCCTGTACACTCCTGGTAGCTCTGTTGGATCAAGCAGTTCTCATGGCCTTGGCTCGTTGCTGCTCTTGCAGGTGGGCACAGGATCAAAATCACCAGACCCTCTCATTTATTTATCCTATGACCAGTCAAGACAGCACAGCTTATAGCCCTGCAAGTCTGTGTCTCTACATCTTTTTTTGTATCTGGTACTTAAAAAATATTAGGCAGTGCCACTTGCATGGGTTTCTTTCTATTTTGTCTTTCTCTCCATCCTATTTTCCACACTACACAAGTTATTCCAGACTGAACAAGCTGTTCACTCTTCTAACTTACGGCCCAGGCTTTCCCACTGTACAGCAGTCTTTCATCTTACATTAGTTTCTCCTTTAAAATACTATTGAAGGATTTAAATGATACTGTTTGCAGAGAGCTCAGGTGTGAAAAGTGACTGCAAAGGGCTGCAGGATGCTGTATCCATTTGGTTTTGGAAGGAAATTATGCAGCTCTTAAACTGCTAGTAAAGTTTTTTCACTGCATCATACATGGCCCTGGTCCCATTTCCCTTTAAACTTCATTAGCATTTTGCTGAAACCCAGTTCTTTTTGAAAATAATTAATTGCAGAAAAGCTATCCCTATTAGTGTTATTCAGCCCCAACTGTATTTACCACTGGGACATGGCTTTCCTACTCAAAAATATTGGCTTGGCTACAGGAAGAGACAGGTTTCCCACGGCCTCAGAGAGCTGGGGAATGGTTTCAGCCTCAAAAGCCCATGCGGATGTCCTGTTCTCTCTGCCCATATCATATGTGCTGTTTCCACCATCACTGGTCCTGTGCCGAGGATCATGGCACACCACATCGGGAACACGCATTTCCCAGAGCATCATATGGGAATGCACTGCTTGTCCCTGCCTCTGGAATGTGAGAACTGGAAAGAGGTCATGAATGTCAGCCAACATTTGCTAGCTTTTCTCCATGTCACTTCACTGCTAAGGAAGTTTTAATGCAAAAGAATAATGCATTAAGAGCACAGTGATGGCAGCAATTAGATTGACACAAGGGACCTCTGGATGTCATTTGGTCCAAAGCCCTGCCCAAGCATGGCCACCTAGAGCTGGTTACCCAGGACCACGTCCAGATGGCTTTTGAATTTCTCCAGGGAGGGAGACTCCACAGCCTCCCTGGACAACCTATTACAGTGCTCAGTCACTGTCACATTAAAAAGTGTATCCTGATGTTCAGAAGGAACCTCCTGTGTTTCAGTTTGTGCTCATTGCCTCTTGTCCTGTCACTGGGCACTGCTGGAAAGAGCCTGGCTCTGTCCTCTTTGCACCCTCCCTTCAGGTATTTATATATACATTGATAAGATCCCACCTGAGCCTTCTCTAGGCTAAACACTTGAGCTCTTTCAGCCTTTCGTCATATGAGAAGTGCTCCAGTCCCTTAATCACCTTTGTGGCCCTTCATTGGACTCTCTCCAGTTTGTCCATATCTCTCCTGTACTGGGAAGCTCAGAACTGTACCCAGATGTGGCCTCACCAGTGCTGAGCAGAGGGAAGGATCACCTCCTTCGACCTGCTGGAAATACTTTGTCAAATACAGCCCAGGATACCATTCGACACCTCTGCAGCAAGAGCACGTTGCTGGCTCATGTTCAACTTCTTGTCCACCAGCACCCTCAGGTCCTTTTCTGCCAAGCTGCTTTCCAGAGGGGTGGCTTCCAGCAGGTACTGATGCATGGGGTTGTTCCCCCCCAGGTGCAGGATTTTGAACTTCTCCTTGTTGAACTTCACAAAGTTCCTGCCAGCCCATTTCTCCACCTGTTGTGGTCCCTCAGAACGGCAGCACAGCTTTCTGGCATATCAGCCACTCCTGACAGTTTAGTGTCATCAGCAAACTTGCAGATCTGCCATCTAGATTGACCCTTTGCAGAGGTAATTCAGTGATACAGACTTGGTCATGTCTGTTCGGAGGGTTCTCTCTTCCAGCAGAGACACCCACTTCCTTCAAGCTTGGTAATCCTGGAACTTAGTTGTGCTTCTCCCACCAGGAGAAGTGTGCAGCCCCTTAGTCTTAATTTAAACTCCCAGGCAGTATTTAATTTGAGATTTACCTGAATCTGCTGGTTTGCCTTTGAATGGCATAGTTCAGCCTGCGCTCTGCCATATCACCTGGTTGCACCCATGTTTCAGAGCCCAGCTGCAGCGCAGAAGGGCTTGGGGTTTGCTCAACACAGCACGAGGGAGCATGGGGTGACACTGCCATGATGAGCTTTGCAGGTTTTCTTTTAACAGTCACTGACATAGAGAAGAAATGCTTTTATGGGTGATCACACACTTTGCTTTAGAAAGTGCTTACATGGCTGTTCCCTTTTTGAATGATCTGCTCCCCTGGTCTTTCCCACTGGCACCAGTCTGGGATGGCATCGTCTCCAAATGGCATGGACAGAGCTGGGGGATGCCTGCTGGAGACCTTCAGGGCATGTGTTGAAAACACTGAGTACTCCTGAAATCCTTCAAAAATCTGTTTTCAGAATGAAAATAATAATGAGAAAAATAGTGTTGTAAGGCCATGTCTAAACCCTGCTAGAATCTTTATCTGTGCCCATAGTTACTATTCTCATAAAAACATAGTAAGATCCTAGTTCCGCTATATTTTTAACTGTGTTATGAGACAACTCTGTTGCAAGTGGACTACTGGTGTATTGCTGATGTAGTATTTTGCCATCTGGACCTTCCCACACAATAAATACTTGTAAGTACTCACCTTCTCCCTCTACTTCAGGCAAAACATCTATGAGCTGTCTAACAACCACAGCAGGTACCAGTATTAGGGTATGTAACCAGCTTCCAACCTGGCTACTTGCAACGTTTTGGGGTAGGGAAGGGATCCCACCTCGGCAGCTTTTCCTTGACATAGACAGACAGGGATGCATGACTGGTTGGGTGTACTTCTCACATCCTGAAGGGTTTTACTGATAAAAGCAGTCAGGATCCGACCCCTTTGTCAAACTGGGGGGTAAAAAGAAAGGACACTGCTGATCTAATGTAGTAAAATGTAAACAGTCCAACATAATCCTTTAGATATGGCACCAGTAATTTACAATTTAATGAGAGAGATCCATTTCTCCAGCTCCTTGGAGGTTGTGGCTCATGTTTGAAAGCAAGAAGAGGGTTATTTTGTCTCTCACTGTTTTTTCCTTCTGGCTGGCTCTGGGGAATGAAAGAAAAATGATATCTTACTTTGACTGCAATCACAGCACTGAACATTCAGATGCCATGATGGCAAACACAGTGGAGCTGCCTGTGAGATGAAGTCACTGGGTAGATTTTCATTATGAACATTAATTGATGAATGAGAGGGACACAATTACTGATGGCATCTAACACACTAAATACTGACACCAAAGAGGTTTTCAGGACGTTTAGTAATCTAAACAATGAGAATTTACTGATGCCAAGGTCTGTCTCTTCCATATGAACTCATAAAACTTTCCCAACACGACTGAGAGCAGGAAAGCTTTTGCGGAGGCAGTAATAAAAATAATAAATGGGTTTACCTAAACTCCTACCAGGCTCTAATAAAAGCTTGTCTAGCAGTGGAGCAGTGAGAAATTTGGAGCACTGTGCCTCAAGGGCAGTCACCAGAGTTTTGTGTGTTTCTTGCATGGCCTTGCCCTGTGCCAGGGACACAGTGATGTTGCATGGATGCTACTTTCTTTGCCTGTTTTCAGCTGGCTCTTTTTTTTTGTGGACATACAGTGGGGCTGGTTGTGGTGTTTGACGTCTCTTGCAGTTACAGACACTCGCAGTTACAATCCTTTGGTGTGGGAGAATTTTCACAGCACAGTGACCTAAAAATCATCTAGGATGTCTCTGGTGGATTTCCAGGTGCTAAAAGACTCATTGCAGCAGAACTTGGTTAAAGGGGAATTAAGGTTGCCTATGTTACGTTACGTTACGTTACGTTACGTTACGTTACGTTACGTTACGTTACGTTACGTTACGTTACGTTACGTTACGTTACGTTACGCTATGCTATATGTTATGTTACGTCACGTTAGGTTACGTTGCGTTGTGTTGCGTTGGGTGTCACATACTTCAAACCTCTGAAGGCTTGGAAAGTGCTAGTGACTTAAACTAAATTCCTGGAAACCAGGGAATTCTGAGCACTTGAAACAGGGAATACTGTTCATGCCAACACAGCTGGCTTCTTTCGATGCCTCTTGAATTTTGCAGTAGTGGAGACCTGTAGCTTTGTCTTTGCCCCTCAGGACTTCACAGACATCTTTCAATTCTGTCTCCACTCATCCCTTTTCCAGGATGAGCTGTGCAGGACCCGTCCCACATTTCCCACTTCCCAGGCTTCCAGGCAGTGTGGGGAAGGAGCTGCTCCTGTGTGGAGCTCTGAGCACCCCTCCTCTGCCCACCCGTGACCCCCACTCTCCCTGGCTGGGACTTTCCCACCCCTTCCCATCCCCACCTTCCACCCCAACCCCTCTTTCTGTTCCAGCCACCCTGGGGTTTGCTGTCCACTGCCCTCACCCTCCTCTTCCAGGGATTCATTTCAAAAAAAAGCGATAGACATCCAAAAATATTGCCAGCACCTCGTGCACAGAGCACCTTGACATTAGGCTCACACAGACCCGTTGTACCTGGAGCATAATTACATGACTCTGCCTTTTGTGTTCCTTCTTGCTAAATCACAGCAAATTGATGATAAATGCATGTGGATGATTGACTCTCAAATGGAAAACCAGAGATGTATCCTGGAGCTGGAACAACATATGATTTTGGAGAGTAGACCAAGCCCTTTCCAAATGTCACGGAAATCAGTAAAACCTCCTTGACAGGAGTGCACAGGCCGATGTTGCTGGCAGCCCTCTCTTCTAAGACAGCCAAGGGTGAAATGGACTGACAGGCTGGGGGTCTAGGTTCCAGTTTGATGATCCTGCCATGCCTTTTGGATCCACCAAATTATGATGCAGTAAAAATGCAGTGCATGTAACTCTGTGCACATCCATGTTGCCTGCACTGCAGGAGGACGTGGTAGAAGTTGCTTTACAGCCCTTACAGTAAATTTTTGAGCAAAAAGCACTTTTTCAAGGGTATGTGGCCTCAGGTAGGTCTGAGTCTGAGTGTGGCTGTGATTATAACACTCAGAGACCCCTGTTTGCACATACACATTTGCACACATGAATGCAAATATATTTATAGAAATAGAAAACCATCAACATGTAATCATTACATTGAGGCACTTACTGCTTACTTTGGAAAAGAGGATTTTTGGTGGAAGCTGCTGAGAAGCTTCTCCACAGTGGCAAATGCCTCATGTATAACAGAGACACCCCTTGCTCTCACCGGCTCACTCTCCTGACAAACCCCAAGTTGACCAGAAGTGAACCACAGAATCATAGACTCATAGGATGGTCTAGGTTGGAAGAGACCTTAAAGCTCATCCAGTCCAACTCCCCTGCCATGGGCAGGGACACCTCCCACCAGACCAGGCTGCCCAAAGCCCTGTCCAACCTGGCCTTGAACACTTCCAGGGAGGGGGCATCCACAACTTCCCTGGGCAACCTGTGCCAGTGTCTCACCATCCTCACAGTAAAGAATTTCTTCTTAGTATCTAGTCTAAATCCACCCCCTTCCAGTTTAAAAACATTCCCCCTCATTCTATCGCTACCTGCCCTTGTAAAAAGTCCCTCCCCAGCTTTTCTGTAGGGCCCCTTCAGGAACTGAAAGGCCGCAATAAGGTCCCCCAAGTGCCTTTTCTTCTATAAACCTGACCCCAGGCCCACGAAAGCTGTTGGATGTGGGCATCCTTGCTATGGGTGAGTTGCAAGGAGCCAAGTGCTGCTCTCCAGCTCTCCCACTGCTCCTTGGTCTTGCCAGAATCCTGCGGAAAAACAACATTATTACCTGAACCCCTCAGCACTGATCTCATAGGAACTGTGAGCCTGCTACCCACTAAAATACATCTTTCACAGTTTCACATGAAATTACAGCATCTGGGTTTAGTTGGTGGTGTCTCAAGGACTGCATGCCTTCAGGGAGTGCAAGGGAGAAAACCAGCCCCCGCTGAAACATTTGTGAGTGCAATCTTCCTGCAACCCCTGAGGACCATGTCCCTGCTTGAGAGCATGCTAAAATGGGCAGAGCTGTGAAAAGCGTTTATGGTGGATGCTGCAGAACCCTTCAGAGAGAGAGCAGAAGGAATGGCTGTGCAGCCTCCAAATTGGTCTTGACAACAAAAATCTGCCCTGACCTGAGGGCAAAACATAGTCACATGGTCATTTTTCTTTGCACACCATTCATTATATCTCAGCTCAGGAAGCAATCTCCATTCAGGAAAAACATGAGAAAAATCATCAAGGCTCTTTGAAATGACTGCAACGCCTACAAGACTTTAAAAATATGCAGCAAATGTGTGCTGCACCAGTTATTGTCTCTGTGCTGGAGGGTGCGAACGGATAACTTCATGTCAGTATTAAATTGAGGAGTCTGGTATCTCTACTTATAATACAAATAAATTTAGCAATGAAACATTACACATATTTACCACTGTTGTTCGATGTTCAGTGAGAAATAGACACATGATGAGGATGGTCGTGCTGGACATAGATGCAACTTATTTGGGTTTTCCTGGCTATGTCCTTCTCCTTAAAGAAAGGAGAATGTAGAAGTTGACAGCATATTCCGTTGCCTGAACTTATGAGATATTTGATGTTATATTGTGGACCCTTAGCCAAGAGCTATGTTGGTCAGTTTACCCCAGCTCAAAGCCCCTGGAGGGTCTTGTTGGGGCACTGCTGGCAGGGAGATGTGGGCTGAAAGATGACAAGAAGGGGAAAGCAGCTGACACAGAGGAGCAGAGGGTTGGGATTCTGGCTGCGATTACTGGAAACTCGCCTGAGCCTTGGTTGTGTACTGGGAACCTGAACCTTCCTGGCACC
>NW_010159387.1:0-3205 GCF_000695765.1 Mesitornis unicolor
TCAGAACGTCGGGGAAAAAAATCCCCCACAGCAGCCCCCTCCCTCCCGGCACCTTCGAGGCAAGGGCAGCGCACCGCCCACATCCGCCTCACATCACTTCCTGGGCTTTTAAAAAAAAAAAAAAAAAAAAACTTGGGAGAGTGGTGCCAAGCTCTGAGGCTGCCCTGCGATGCCAGGTGTGGGTACTGGGGGGCACCACCACTGCCCACGCATGCACCAAACACTGCTGTTACTCTTTGTTTCAGGGCTAGTTCCTAGAGCCCGGCAGCGGCAGGTGGCAGCTTCCATCTTCTGCCTGTGCCTGGTGCTGGCGGCCTCCGCAGCCTCCGCCACGGAAGGGCTCGGAAAGGGTCAGGCAAACGTTTTCTTCGGGCTTTCCTTTCAACTGTTGCCGTTGCTGTGAATGGGTGCGCCGGGCCCGGGCCAGTACCCACAGCCCGCGGCGGCGAGGGGGGGAGGCCGGGCCGGCCGGGCGCTGCCGCCCAGGGTGAGAGGGAAACCGCTGCCTTTTCGCTTTAAAGATGAAGAGGTCTTTAAGACATCTTTGCCGCCGTGTTCGCGCTAAGCCCCGAAGAGTTTCCCTTTCCAGGGGTCCTGCTTTTACGTGGCGAAGGCCTGGAGGGGGGGGCGCGCAGCCCCTCAGGGCCCCCGCCCCCGCCTTGCTTAGTGCGGAGGTGCCCCCTCAGCCCTGCCCTGCCTCTGCTGGCCGCTGCCGCTGCCTCCTGGCAGGCGATGAATGGCTCTTCCCTCCCGCCTTGCTTTCCCTTGTCCTTCGTGACCGCTCCTCACCTCTCTGGCTCGCCTCCTTGGGCAACTGCCATGTCTTAACAGCCCGGTTCGGTCAGGGTGCCCTGAGCTTCGCCACAGGCAGTGGCTTTATCTTGTCTTAGAGAGAGATTTCTTCAGGGCTGGTGGTGACACAGTTTGGTCAATGATAGCGAAGCTTTGTGGTGTGGATCCCAGTCGTTCCCCTTTTGATTTACAGTTAATTCCTCAGATGACTTTCATTCAAAAGAAACACTCTGTAATGTGTTGTGTGATGCTTTTAAAAACACACTGAAGCTCACCACAAAGTGGGTTTTAGTTTAAAAAGAAAGAAATGCTTTTGAAAAGTGTTTCCTAGCTAGAAGGTTTTCCCCAGTTTTAACATGTTGGCCTTTGAATGAGATAGCCGACGTGTCAATATTCTAAGTAAACGTGACCTTTGCTAACCCAGCCGTTTCTGCTCTGGTACGTATAGCTGGTATGAACGTAGCCTTGCGTCTGAAACTGCCCCTGCAGCCAGAATGTGTGTGTGTGATTGGACATGGACATCCCCACCTTACTGCTAGCACAACTAAATATTTGTTCTGTTGCATCATAAATGTTCACAGTTGTTCATATCAGACAGAAGATAAGGTAATAAAAATACTGTGCCAACTGCTCAAACCTCCCGGATGCTGAACTAGGATGCCACGAGGCTTTGCTGACGCTTTTCTTGGCTTTCTTCGGCTTCTTTGCCATAGTTGTGTACTGGAGACAATGTCCAAATTCCCCTGTGTCAGCACTGGCAGCCTGTGGCTCCTGACCCCTATGTAGCTCCCCAGTAGATAGATGTAACCCCTGGGGGTTGCTGACTAATCCACACCCTCAGTGATGGGAGAAGGCAAGGTTGGCCATCCAGCAGAGCCCTGCATTACTGGAGCAGTGAGACCTCTGAGGAAGGTCCCTCTTCCAAGGGAGTTCCTTCTTCGTGCCAGCTCTCCGCATGGCTTTTGGCCATGTGAAGTAGTGCTGTGTTGGCTGCAGGGTCCAAAAACCTGGTAGTCCCTGCTTTGCAGTTGTTAAATGTACGCTCACTCACTTCTATCTCAACCAGATGTGTTATCCGAGTATGGGGTAAATGGGGTCACTGTAATGTTCAGAAACCTGTAAAATGGTGTTCTTCCTTACTCTTTGATGATAATTAGCAGCAGCAGCAACACCTAGCGTAGTAGTTTAAGAGCAATTAATGATCACATGTTGGCCTAGGGTTTTTTTTAAGTTTTGCTTTAGTTCACATTCAGTGGGATTTAGGAAGTTGAATGCTGACATGTTTAATTTGTCACTAATCAGTTAATAAATATTCACAGATTGAAAAAGAATGGGGAATAATCACAAGATGCTTCATTTTTAATCTGTGCTTGGGGGATTTTAGTGTCTTGCATACATATATATATAAATATTCATAAGTGTAGTTTGTTTTTGTTAATTAATTTCAGTGGGATTCCTCATAAGACTATGTAGGTTGTATTTGCAGAAGTCTTTCCAGGGATGGGATTATAGGAATTTAAAATGAGTTGAAAATATTCTTAAGGGTTGAACTATTTTAATCTGTTAGTTGCTATGTGAAATTATGCAGGCTTTATAAGCCCTTCTCTCTGGCAGGTTTTGGAGATCATATTCATTGGAGAACACTAGAAGATGGGAAGAAAGAGGCAGCAGCCAGGTATGTTATCTAAATAGGGAAAAGTGGCTTTAAAAACGTTCTCAAAGATCCTGTGTCAGTCCTAAATTTGACCACAGAAAATAGTAATTATTAACAAACCTGAAGGTGGTTTAGGAGACTGTGCAGATCCCTACAGCTCATCAGAGAAGTTTTTGTTAGCTTTGCTGAAGCACCGTCTGGGTTTAATTGCAAACTGAAGTCCTAGCATGGCTTTGAAACAAGAAGAAAATAATTGAGGGCAGGAGATGAAAAATTACATGTTTATTATCTGTTATGCGGCAAGTGAGGTGCATCAGAGCCAGTGGTCTAGGAAGTTTCAAGACTTTAAATTGATTTCAGTTCTGTAAGCAGTACGGTCCGGACGTGTTGGAGGTGCTGGCTTGGGCTTGCGGTCCTGTGGGCGAGGTGGGCACTCAGTGTTCCTGCAGGTACCGAGCGTCTGTTCCCGGGAGCACCCATAGCGCGATGGCGTTTTCAGGCGGGACGCCCCACAGGCCGGTGTCCCAGTGCCAGGGGTGCGCTGCAGCGAGGCGATTCCCCACACGGGGTGCGGGAGAGCGGCCGTGCTGGAGCCCTGCGCTGCCCGGGAAGGCGTAGAGGGCACTGCGGGGACACAGGCCATGGCAGCTCCGGCGCAGGCCGCGGTTACCCGAGCGACCGGGGATGGGGCGTGAACGACCCGAGCGGAAGCGATTGCCGTCGCCGTCCGGGTCAGCATGGCGGTGGGGCGGGCGGCGG
>NW_010159388.1:0-258 GCF_000695765.1 Mesitornis unicolor
GGGGTCCCGCAGGCTCCGCCCCCCCAGGGCCAGGGCCCCCCCCAGGGTTTGCAGCAGAGCCGGGGCCAGCGTGGGGGGGGAGGGGGCGGCCAGGAGCCCCAGCACCAGCAGCGACAGCGCCTGCACCAGTATGGACCAGTATGGACCAGTACGGACCAGTATGAACCAGTATGGACCAGTATGGACCAGTATGGACCAGTAAGCACCCCCAGGAACCCCCCCAGTGCTCCCAAATCCACCCCAGGCCCCCCCACCCCC
>NW_010159388.1:581-879 GCF_000695765.1 Mesitornis unicolor
CAGTATTGACCGGTACAGACCAGTATAAACCAGTATGAGTTAGTATAGACCAGTACCAGTACGGACCAGTATGGGTTAGTATGGACCAGTATAAACCAGTATAGACCAGTATGGGTTAGTATAAACCAGTATAAGCCAGTATGGACCAGTATGGACCAGTATGGACCAGTATAACCAGTACAGACCAGTATAAACCAGTACAAACCAGTATGGGTTACTATGGACCAATACCAGTATGGACCAGTACAAACCAGTATGGGTTAGAACAGACCAGTACAGACCAGTATAAACCAGTATG
>NW_010159389.1:0-276 GCF_000695765.1 Mesitornis unicolor
CAGAAAAGGGCAAAAACTAACCTGAGGAACTACAGACCAGTTAGCATCACTTCAATACCTTGATAATATCATGGAGCCAGGCTTGTTCTTTGTCTGGACACATGGAGGATGCAGTGGCTGGAAACAGTCAGCATGGACTTATTAAAAATAAATAATGCCTGACCAACCTGATCATTTTCCATGGTAAAATGACTAGATTTGTAGATGAAGGAAGTACAGTGGAAGCCATTTACCTCTACTCTGACAGGGCTTTCAACACTATCTGCCATGGTAGTC
>NW_010159390.1:0-253 GCF_000695765.1 Mesitornis unicolor
TAGAGGATGGCCCCCGACACCAGGAAGGCCACCTCGGTCTCGCTGAACAGGTCCTGGCTGTAGGCGGTGTAGGCCAAGCCGCCCAGCAGCACCGCCACCCACACCGACACCGGCAGCAGCCCCACGAAGTTCACCACCACCGTCCGGCGCCCCGAGGTGCCCCAGCCCGACTTGTTGATGGTGGCGATGGCGAAGATCTTGGCGGGCCGCCGGCTGGACCTGCAGAGGAGGGCGTGGAGGGGCATGGAGAATA
>NW_010159390.1:590-884 GCF_000695765.1 Mesitornis unicolor
GGAGTGTCCGGTCATCACCAAAGCTGCATTTGCGGCCCAGGAAGGTCTGGTGGTACCAATCTTCCAGGAACTGCTGCAGGAGGGCGTTGCGGTACATGCCCAGGGGCCCGCTGATGCACTGCACGCAGCCGAAATAAGACTGGCAGGCACGCTCCACGTTGAACGCCATCCAGTACCGCACGCTGCTCAGGAAGGAGATCCACGAGTCGTACTTGTTCAGGATCTGCCGAGGGTTCAGACGTGAGCCTCAGCACCACCACCACACCCCTCCACACCCCCCGAATTTGCCCCTCT
>NW_010159391.1:0-1305 GCF_000695765.1 Mesitornis unicolor
CGCTGGGTCGCTGCGTGGCTCTGCCCCCCATCCATGAGGACCGCGTTGTCCCTCGCGCCCCCATCTCCCTGCCCCAGGCCCTGCGGGAGCTGCTGGCACAAGGCTCACCAAGGCAGCGGGAGGAGACCCCTGAGGAGGA
The DNA here is from genome assembly GCF_000695765.1 of Mesitornis unicolor. Taxonomy (NCBI): domain Eukaryota; kingdom Metazoa; phylum Chordata; class Aves; order Mesitornithiformes; family Mesitornithidae; genus Mesitornis; species Mesitornis unicolor. The sequence goes on from NW_010159391.1 coordinate 140, forward strand.
GGAGGAGGAGGAGCTGGAGATAGAGAACCCCTACCTGAGCCCTCAAGAGCAGGCACTGATGGGGTCCCACCATGGGACACCCAGGGATAGTGATGGCTGGGTGGATGGGGGCTCGCTCCCAGGGACACTGAGGCAGGCAGAGGCAGAGGAAAAGGCTAAAGCGGTGGCTGGGGCCTTGTCCGACCGCAGCCTCCTCTTCCGAGGGAACGTCCTCAAGGGCATGGCACTGCTCTCCCACTTTTTGGAGCACCGGGGGGCTGTGGGTGAGGAGGCAAAGCCCTACTCACGCCTGGACAACAGTGTGCTCTACAGCCGCTTCATGGCCCCCAACGCCGCCTCGCTGCAGGACATGGGGGGCACGGGCTCGCCCGCCCCCAGGGACCATAACGGTGGTGACCACCCTGGCCCTGAGGTGGCCGTGCTGGAAGCTCCAAGTCCCGGCTCTGTTCCTCCTGTCACCAAAGAGTCAGAGAGTGCCATGGCCCTGTGTCCCACTGATGTCCTGGTGAGTGAATCCCAAACACTTGGGGAGCAGCTCTGCCCCCCGGGCATGCAGAGGGTATGGGGGTATGGACCTTGGGGTCCCAGAATGGGGCTTGTGCTGCCTGTCAGAGGGGCCATGGAGTGAAAGACTCTGGTGTAATGGGAGGGTACTGGGATGGGTGATGGATGGGTACTGGGGTGGGTAGTGGAAGGGTACTGGGATGGATGGTGAGATGGCCAGAACCCCATCCATAGGTTATGGATGAGTGATGGGAGGGAAGCACCCTGGGTGACAGCAGGGTACCAGGGCAGGTTATGGAAGGGTACCAGGTCAAGCGATGCTAGGTTGTCACCCTGGATGATGGGAGGATCCTGGGTTGCCACCAACGACGATGGGAGGGTCCCGGGCAGGGAGGCTGTCACCAGCAGCGCAAGAATCCCGAGGTGTGGCTGCTTGGGGCGGTGGGAGGACTCGCCAGATGCCAGACGCTAGCCTGCACTGCTGGACGATGGCTGACACCACCGATGTCCCCCCGCGCCCCTCACACCCCCAAACCCCTGTGTGTGTGAGGCAGGAGGACAAGGACGGCTTTGAGAAGATCAACACCAGACCCGGCAAGGTAAGGGGAGCATGGCAGGGCTGGGACGGGCAGAGGGGACCCGGGGCCAAAGGGAGAGCCCCC
>NW_010159391.1:1490-1767 GCF_000695765.1 Mesitornis unicolor
AGTGTGGGGAGTGCAACCGGGTCCCAGCCTGGGGTTCGGGAGTGACCGTCCCACAAGCACTAATTACTGTGACCCAGCATCGCAGCGGTGGCAGCGCGTCCCCACCCACGCTCTGCCCTGAGGCTCCCAATGGCTGGGGGTCAAAGCAGGTGCTTTTTTCCCCCCTCCCAAATCTGCTCCCGCCCCATCCCAGGTGGGTGATGTACGAGAAGCCGCGGTTTCATGGGCGCAAGTGTGTGCTGGCCGAAGGGGACGTGGAGATCGACGACCCCTGGAC
>NW_010159391.1:2007-3540 GCF_000695765.1 Mesitornis unicolor
CCTTCAAGCGGGTGGTGCGGGTGAGTGCGGGGACCCCCCCATCTCCCAGCACCCACCAAACTGGGGGTGCCAGACCCCAATAACGCTGCTCCGCCCCACGCCAGGATTACCGCACTCCCGAGATCAGCCTGTTTGAGGAGGAGAATGGCGAAGGCGCCCGCCTGACGTTCACCGACTCGGCTGAGGACACCCGCACCCAGGGCCAGGCGCTCGCTGCTGCCTCCATCATCGTCCACTCGGGCCTGTGAGTGAGGCCATGGGGTTAGGGGGGATGCCAGGGGGGCTCTGGTGTGGGCTGGGGCCGGGCCATGATGCTCTTCCCCCTTCCCCAGGTGGCTGGTGTACTCCAAGCCGTTCTTCGATGATGACCCCTATGTTTTGGAGCCGGGCGGGTACCCCAATTTGAAGGCTTGGGGAGCAAAGGACCCATCCATCTGCTCCATGCACCCCATCAGGCTGGTGAGTGCCAGGATCATGGTTACTGGGGGGCCAGGGCCGTATCCAGCCCTGGGCACAACAGGCGAGGGCATCTCCTGGTCCCTATCAGAGAGCTGGTGTGGAAATGTGCCATGCGTGGCTCTGGAGAGTGCTCCTGTGGGTTAGTGGGCAAGGAAAGGAATAGAACAGAGTCCAAATGAGCTCATTCTTGGGTGAAAATTACCCCCAAACCAGCTCAGGCTTTAAAGGGGGGAATCAGATGTCCCCACACTGTCCCCTCCTGTCACCACATCCTCCTTCTCCTTGCAGGGCTGCCCCGTTGTGGAGAGGCCCGGGGAGCCGCAGGTGAGCGCTGGGCTGGCACTGGGGATGCCACAAGACTGGGACATCTGTGGGGCCGCGCTCACCTCGCTGTGTCCCCAGGTGCGGATCTATGAGGCTGCAGGTTTCCAGGGCCGCAGCTTCGCCATCAGCAGAGACATCTACAACCTGATGTGCCTGCCCGGGCTGGCGCTGGCCACCATGGGCTCCCTGCACGTCCTGGGTGGCTGGTGAGTGGCATCGGGGCTGGGAAGATGATGGTCACCTCCAGGAAAGGGCTGGGAGGAGCTGCCCAGGGCTGTGGGGTGGCCGTGGGGGAGAGGGTGGCTTGGTGTCCCCATGTCCCAGCACATGGAAAATGTCTGGAGGCCTCACTGCCTGCGTCTGCTGTGTCACAGCTGGGTGGGCTACGAGAAGGAGGGCTTCCGTGGCCACCAGTACCTGCTGGAGGAAGGGCAGTACCGGGACTGGAAGCAGTGGGGCGGCTACAGCAAGGAGCTGGTGTCCTTACGGCTGATTCGGACGGTGAGGACAGTGGTGGTGGTGGCATCGCTTGGGGATGAACCCGGTACCAGGTGGTGGCATCACTTGGGGACCCCCCAAAGGGAGCCCTCCCTGCCTGAGCTCCCCCAAACTCACCACCTGCAGAGCTGGAGGAACCCAGTGCCGCTCCCACCCTCCCTGGGGTCCCAAGACCCCGGTTGGGTGTGTGGAGACCCCTCAGGATAGACTGAGGGGTTCTGGGGGGTGGTTCCTGTTCCCCACAGGATTTCT
>NW_010159391.1:3893-7894 GCF_000695765.1 Mesitornis unicolor
GACCCCCCTGGTGCTCCTCTGATGGGGACCAGGTTGGGGGTGCAACACCGACCCTTTGTCTGCTTCCAGGTTGGGGAACACAACCTCCACTTCATCTCCAAGGTCAGGGGCAGTGGATGAGGATGGGGATGTGTCCTCCTCTGGGGGACGCGACCCCTTGTGGGGTGGTGGCAATGCTTTGCCCCCCTCACCTGGCCCTTCCCCACCCCCTCCCCAGATCCTGCTCTTCTCGGTTGGGGGTGCAACACCGACCCTTTGTCTGCTTCCAGGTTGGGGAACACAACCTCCACTTCATCTCCAAGGTCAGGGGCAGTGGATGAGGATGGGGATGTGTCCTCCTCTGGGGGACGCGACCCCTTGTGGGGTGGTGGCAATGCTTTGCCCCCCTCACCTGGCCCTTCCCCACCCCCTCCCCAGATCCTGCTCTTCTCAGAGCCTGATTTCTCAGGGGATCACCTCACCTTCGAGGAGGACCAGGATGCTCTGCCCACAGCCTTCGTCCCACGCTCCTGCAGGGTCCGGGGGGGCAGGTAGGGGATGCTGAGGGGGCTCTGGATGGGGATGAGGAGGCCACCCCAGCAGGATGGAGGGTGCCGGGGGCACGGGAGGGATGAGTGCCCACCACAACCCCATGCTTCTCCCCACAGCTGGATCCTGTTCGACGGCCAGGCCTTCGCAGGGGAGCAGCACGTGCTGTCCGAGGGCGAGTACCCCACGCTGGGTGCCATGGGCTGCCTCTCCTCCACCACCATCTGCTCCTTGAGGAAGGTCCCGTTGGTGAGCACCAGCCCTCGCTTCCCTTTCTAACACCACGGGGGTAGAGACCCCCCGGGAACTTCCCCTCTCCCCTCCATGAGAGCCCCTGGAGCTGGAGTCCATCTGCACCCATGGGTGCTCGCTCCTCCCACCTGCCTCCCTCACATCTCTTCCCCACCGCAGTTTTTCTCAGAGCCTTCCATCTTCCTGCACGGGCTGGAGTGTTTTGAAGGAAAGGAGATTGAGCTGAACAGCGAGGTGAGGAGTCTGCAGGCAGAGGGCTTCAACAACCACGTGCTGTCGGTGCGGGTCAAAGGAGGGATGTAAGTGATCCCCATCCCATCCCATCCCATTCTATCCCATTCTGTTTCATCCCATCATTGCATCTCATCCCATCCCATCCCATCCCATCCCATCCCATCCTTGCATCACATCCCATCTTGTCCCAACCTGTCCCATCCCATCCCATCATCACATCCCATTCTATCCCATCCTATCCCATCCTGTTTCATCCCATCCCATCCCATCCCACCCCATTTCCACCTTATCACATCCCCGCAGCTGGGTGCTGTGTGAACACGGTGACTTCCGTGGGCGCCAGTGGCTGTTGGACTGCACCGAAATCACCAACTGGCTGACGTACAGCGGGCTCCAGCACGTGGGATCCCTCTACCCCATCCGGCAGGTGAGGGGCACTGGCATTCAAGGGGGGGAACCCCAAAACCCCAAGGCAGACGGCTCACATGGGGCTAAACATTCCCAAAGCAAGGGCCAGGAGGAGGCAATAGTGACTCTGAGGCCTGAAAAGCAGCAGCACAGGGAGATTCATGCCCAGGATGGCTCTCGGGGGGACAAGAAGGACCCTCCCAGGGGCCTGGGTCCTCCCTTCCCAAGCCACAGGCCCAGTGAGGTCCCTCCTCGGCCATGGCACATGGAGCACGCAGGCAGCAGGATTTTCGGTGTAAGAAAAGATTTCTCTCTCTGCAGAGACGGATCCATTTCCGCATCAGGAGCAGGGAGCTGGAGCTCTACCTCTGTGTCCCCGACGACGTGGAGGACATGAAAGCGGGGCGGGTGGTGGTCTCCAGCCTGAGCGAGCAGAGCAGCTCCGTCTGGTACTACGAGGATGGGCTGATCAAAAACCAGGTCAGGGCTTGCGTGTGACAGCCAGCACCGCAGAGGGGACCACGGAGATCCCTGGAGTACCCCAGGACTCCTGCTGGGGTGCTCCCCACCCCACAACCATCTTTTAGGGCTTAAACCAGCCTTTCCCAGCCTCTTTCCTCAGCCTCATCCCCAAAGATCGGTTGAGTTTCTCCTCTACTTCTCTCCTGGAGATGTGAAAGCCTCTCTGCCTCCCCAAGAGGTTTCCATCGCCCCAGTCGTCCCCACCTCTCACTGTCCCACCCCAGAAATCCCCCTGAGCTCCAAGGCTCTGCATGGCGCGGAAGCGATGGAGAGAAGTGGGGTGACCTGGCCACTGTCGCTCCTTGCAGGTGGCCCCCAAGATGAGCCTGCAGGTCATCGGGCCGGCTGGGAAGGGCGCCAAGGCCGTGCTGTGGTCTGAGACCCGGATGCCGCGTCAGACCTGGAGCATCGATTCCCAGGGACGGATCCACAGCCAGATGTTCGAGGACATGATCCTCGATATCAAGGGTGAGGCCTCGGCATCGGCACAGGGGCTGCTTTGCCAGGAACCCCCAAAAATGGGGTGTTTGGCCGTGGGATGGAGCACCCACTGCCCCATCAGGAGCATGGCCTGCCTTTCTGAAGCCCTCTATTTGCTCTGCAGGCGGCCGATCCTACGACCGGGACCACGCCATCGTTTGGGACATGGCTGAGGAAAGACCCACACAGATCTGGGACATAGAGGTGCTATGAGGGGGTGGCCCTCACCCCCAGATGTGCCATGGAGCAGGACAGAGACCTCCTGCCAGCATCCCTGCAGCAGGGCAGGAGGTCTCCTACCTCCTGCACCCCAAACACCCCAGCTGCTGGTATGAGGGTGCCCACCAACCTCTCCATCGCCGAGGAACCACCCTGCCACCCTCCTGGGGAGCCCCATAGGTGGCTCACGAAGGACCCCTTGGCCAGACCAGTGTGGGACCCTCTGGGGAGCAGCAGAGCCCCCTTTCCACCACCTTTCCCCTCCGAACTGTATTTATGTACGTGTGTAAGATATGGCCCCCCCTTGGCCGGGCCAGCTCTGCCTGGGTGGTTGGTGTCCTTGTCCTTGTCCTTGCACTGTCAGCCCCCATGCTGGGGAGCTGCCCCCCCCAGCCCTGCAGCACAGGGCCCAATCCTGCTCCCAATATGGGACCCCGGTGCCCTCTGGTGTCCATGGGTCACAAACAGCACCCAAGGGCCTGGGTTTCAAGGAGGCACAGACCAGGCTGGGTCCCCTGGACCCCACCAGCTCCAGCCCAGGGTGAGCAGCGTTTTGTGTCCCCACTACAGACATCATGGCTCAGGTCACTCATCCTCAAGGTTCCTGGGACAGAAATCTCCAGCTGGGTGAGGGCAGGAGCTCCCCAGGGTGTGACTCAGAGCCAGAAGGGACACAGAGTGAGAAATCCACACATGGAGACATCAAGCGCTTCTCTCCTCGCTACTGGGGAGAGGAGATGGCTGCCAGCAAGGGCCCGGTTTGCTGAGCAGGTTGAGCCCAGTCTGGGGAGTCACTGCACTGGGGCAGCGATCACGTATCAACCCTGCAGCGAACCCGGGCTGTTCTGTCTCTGGCTTTTGGCAACAGCCGTCATCAAATGTCCGTCTTTATACTGAAATGTGCCTCGAGACCTGTTGGGGCAGGAGGACACGAAACTACAGGACAGGAGAGCAGCTTAAGAGACACCCAGCTTCAACGTGCTCCTCTTGCCCAAACCACTGACTGCAGGCAGGACAGGCAAGGGCTGTGTTACCACTGGCTGCTCAGAGAGGGCAATGCCAGGCCTGCAGAGCCGGCAGACACACAAGTAGCGAGTGCCAGGGTAAGCGTCACCACCCCGTGCCCTGAAGAAACGCAGAGAACAGGGAGCAAGGACCTAGGAGACAGCCAGGGAGGATGCTGCCACCCTGTACAGTCCAGGCTGGGCCTATGGGGCCTGGAAGCTGTGGGGGGACGTCGACATAGACAAGCTCAGCCCGGCTGGGGAGGCAGGGACGCTGCCGAGGGGATAAAACCCCTCAGCACAGCCCGCATAGAGAGCGACTCCCACCGCAACCACAGCCGCGCCTGACAGGAA
>NW_010159392.1:0-3768 GCF_000695765.1 Mesitornis unicolor
ATCCCCTCTGCAGCCCCCCCATCCCCTCTGCAGCCCCCCCATTCTCTCTGCAGTGCCCTGTCCCCTCTCCACTTTCCTACCTGGCCCTCAGCTGCCCCAAACCCCATTCGATCCGCTCCTGTAGGCGTATTTCAGGGTGCCGAGGTGCTTCAGGCCCACGGGGAGGAAGGATTCAGAAATAGGAGAAAGCAGAAATGTAGGTGGGGAAGTGAGGAGCCTTCCAAGATGTCCCCGTGTACCCTCGAGGAGGGGAACGCGAGGATACAGAGACAACAAGCAGCACCCAACCTAAAGCACGTGTATTGCTTCATTAAATGCTTCTGCAACAATTTTTATCCTTTATTTCCCTTTTAATGCTGCATTACGAGCATCCCCTGCTTCACCCATCCACTGCTGCTGTGTGATATATATGAATGTAATAGTAAACTCCTGCTTGCTTACGCTTTGTGAAGCAAAACCCCTCCAATTTTGACCCTATTTTACTGAATCCCAAAGAGAGAAAGCTTAGATTTAGTTAAGGAAGGAGATTTTTCCAGCCCTGTATGTTTAATACTTACTGATGTGCAGGACCTCGCTATCTGCGTGCTTTAAACTCGCAGGGCAGGGAGGTTGGCTGGTGGTCAGGGCATGAGTTATCACAGTAACACGTGTCCCCAGAGGGAATCCTGTAATCTCGTGTTTTAATCCTTTCCTGCCGCCAGCCCTCGAACGCTGGCGTCTCACCAGCCCGCTCTCCCCTTCCTGTCAGCGCCGGGCCCTTTCCTGCATGCTCAGGAGAGGGCTCATTCTGGGATCGCCTTCACTAAACCCTTCACAAGGCAGAAACGTCTAAATATTGCTGCCCATCGCTCCCAAACCCGTGGCTTTCTTTGCCTGCAGAGGAGTATGAGGGGTTTTTTTTTCCCCCCCTTTTTTTATAGCAGCTGCGATGGTTTCTGTCGCCCCAGTTCTGCAGGCAGAGAACAGAGCCTGAGTGGGCAGGCGCTGGTGCAGCTCGGCTCGAGCAGAGCTCACAGTGCTTCAGCTTTGCCCGGGTCGTGCTGTGATGCTCTTCTGCACCTTCCCCTTTTTTTGGGGGGGTCCTCTGAGGGTTTCCAAGCATCTCCCCCAGTCAGGATTTGTGCATCAACCTGAGATAGTTCAGACAAGCCGGACCTTTGCTGCCTCCCATCCCCTGCTGCTCCCTGCACCCCGTGCTCACCCCTCACCCCTCTTTTCCTGCCCTCCTCACTCTCCTTTCCCTTCTGTGTCCATAGCAAAACCCTGTGTTGTTTTGAGGCCGAAAGCAGGGGATCTGTTGGAGGGAAGGGCCTCTCCCAGTTGTTGGGGCAGGGACGACCAAAACTTGGACAGCTGCTGCAGCAGATTTAGGAAGGGGAACGTTGCTCGGCCTTATGGTGCCTTGTTGCTTGGTAACACTTTAGGAGGTGGAGCTGAAGCCAAAGTGGGTTTGAAGCTTCAGCCTATTTTTTGCTATAATTCAAGGCATTGGGAGCAGAGCAGCTTGCCTTCTCCTGGCAAAAAAAACTACCCCTCCGTCCCCAAAATGTCCCCATGTCCCTCAGGGTCACTCCCTTACACAACTCTGGCGGTTGGGGCTTTATTTTGGGGTCAATTAATAATTTACCTTCTGAAGATACGGCCCTAAAGCCCCCAAACTGGGAGCAGAGGGGCTGTAAATGCAGGGAGAGCCCCATACGGTCGCTTCCCTCACCATGGGATGCCCACACCAAGCACCACCTCTCCGCTGCTTCACCTCGAACTCATCTGTACGAGACCAGCAACACGAGGAAAGGAGACTCCCCCGTGCCCATGCCCAACCCAAGGGGGTCCCCTTTCCTCTCTCCTCTCCTGTCACCTATTTATGTGTCGCTCCTCTTGCCGGTTGGTTTTGATGACGGTCGTCTCCGCCGGGGTTGGGAGGCGGTGGGCTCCGCGTTTGCAGCGATGACGTTAGATTCACTCACTGTCACTCTTTGTTTTTTGTTTTTTTTTTTTTGTTTTTTCTCTTTGTTTGGTTTTTTTTTTTAATTATTTTCTGTCTTTTTTTTATTTTGTTTTTTTTGCATGCCACTGTTCTTCTGTATTGCAGCCACAGTAGAAGCGGTAGAGGCACGGGAAGGTATGGCTAGAATCCGGCGAGAGCCTCAAAAATCTCATCTCTGTGTGTGCGTGCGCTCGTTTTAAAGAGCTTTGTCAGCCTCATGGAAGCTTTTTACTCTTGCATCACCAGAACTAGGTGGGGAGCAACAACGAAAATACACAGAGGGGCTGGTTCAAGCCTATTTTAGTTTAATGAGGCTATTGCTTAGTGCAATACCTTTATTTCGGAGCAGTTTGTGCTCTGGTTTCTCCAAACCTCAGTGTTGGGGTCCTGTGATGTGATCCTGGATGCCCCGTGGCCGAGTTCATCCCCTGGGTGACTCAATGTGGTGAAGGCTGCCAGCACGCAGGGGCAAAAATCACTGAGGAAATAGGGGATTGCACGGCTCTGGTGTAATCCTGAGGTGGGAAAAGGTTAGAGAAGCATTTTTCTCCCCATAATTCGTGTAGAAATGGCAGATGGATGAGGTTGCTGTTTGGGGAGGTTTTCCCTCCATAGCTCCCGATGAAAGGGGCCATGCATCTGCATAGAGAAATTTCTGGTTACCCTGGGAAGTTCATTTGCAAACCAGCCAAGATCTGACACAAACCCCTTTGTTTTTCCTTAAATTGTCTTAAATTTTCTTAAATTACCCGTACCACAAAGAAGTTCAACACTGGGTGGGATCTCCTCGCTCCCGAGGCTGCCTCTGTGTCCCCCCTGGTCATGCAAGAAGCGTTTGCGAGCCGAGAACGAGCTGTTCCCCTCTCCTGGTGTTGCCGTGTGTGGTTTGTGTTGGAGTTCAAGCCTTGTGGGTGGTGTCTTTGTGGTGGTGGTTTAGTTTTACCCTTTATTTCTTTGGTTTTTAGTACCGTGTCTTTCAGCTTTCCTCCGATTTCCCTCTTTGGGGACGTTGAGCACTTGTCTGGCCTTCAAGTCCCTGCAATTAAACCGTAATCAAAGAGAAATTATTAAGGAATAGAGCAAGCTGCTCAATCTGGATCCAAGATTTTGCCACTGCGACTTAACATGGTCCAATTTCCCAGCTGCACAGCAGCGGGGATGCCAAAAAAAATCACTTCGCAGACCCATTGGTGGTCCCCGTAGCCAGACACGTGCTTTTTAACGCCCCCAACTCTGTCCTGGTCGTGTCTGCCGTGTGCCGAAGGGCTCTTCCCGTCCCTTCTCCACGGCTCGAGGTAACGTCCCTCCCTCTCTCCGCAGGCATCCGCGGGTTTTCGCCGCAGCACAAGATCCGCAGCTTCGAAGAGGCGCGGGGGCTGGACCGCATTAACGAACGCATGCCGCCGCGCAAGGATTCGGTGCACGCGGACGGGCCGGTGAACTTGGTAACCTCCACAAACTCTGCGGACAAGAACGGCACAGGGAAGAAGGCCCCGTAACGGCCCAGCCCGGCCCGGCCCGGCCCGCGAAAGGATCCGAAACTTAATGAATTTTATTTATTTATTATTGGGGTGGGGTGGGGGCAGGGGGGGGAGAAACCAACTTCACCTGGAGGCACGTTCATAATCCAGTTCGCATCCGTTCTGTAAGAAAGGTGACCATTTTGTAAGTTTGTTTTCTTTTTCTTTTCTTTTTTTTTTAATTTATGTTCGATATATATAAAAAGTCCATCCTTTTTTTTTTTTTTTTTTCAAATTTACAAACAAATCTAATTGCTAGTG
>NW_010159392.1:3799-4932 GCF_000695765.1 Mesitornis unicolor
TGCGTATACCAAGTGTTGTGCTGTACAGCCGAGAGGCAAACCTCTGCAGGGGGTGGGGGTGAGGGGGCATTAAAAGACCCAAAACCAGTCCCAGGCAACTCGGGCCGTTGACTTTGGTGCAATTCTGAGCGAGGCTGTGCTTTCCAAAGCGGGGTTGTTGGTTTTTTTTGTCACTGAGAAACAGGGTTGGCTTGGTTTATTCTGTTCACAACCCTCTTCTTCCCAGAGTTCGCTGGTGTTTTCTTCCGCTTCTCGCCTCCCTGCGTCTGCTGCTTTAGCAACCGATTCTGTGGCTGGGACCCGGTTCCCCTTTGCGAGGTGATAGCCGAAATATTCGGGGTTCTGAAGGGCTCCGGTGCATTACAGCAACAGCAGCACCTTTTCCTTCAGTCATTCAGTTTGATTGCAAAGCGAAACTCAAAGGAACCTCTTGAATCCCAACGGGAGGGAAGGTGGGAGAAGCGCTGCCCCTTGTTGCGGCTCTCCCCAAAGTTTCGGACTCGGTTTTGAATCGGAGCAGGGGAATTATTTGTAGCGCAATCTGGATTTGAGAGGGAAAAGGTGGGGATTTATGGCCTGCGGGGTCTTCACCCGCTGGCATTTACCCTTTGCCCAGTTCCTACTCCTTTTGGAGTAGGGCACACCGGCCTTTCCCGCTTTGTGCTAAAGATTTGGGGCAGGACGGGCGATGGTTCGACGCGTTTTTGGAGATGTGGCTTTGCCAAAAAGCCCCAGTTTTGGACAGCGCATCCCTCGTGGAGGGAGGATGGTTTTAGGGCAGGTAGAAGAACCGAGCGGATCCGGGCAGAAATTTTGGAGGGGCGTTTGAGGAGTGCAGGAGAGGGAGCTGGGGGGGGAAAGGATCTGCTGGGGCCAGGAGGGTTTTTGGAGGACGCTCTCTGTGGATTTTGGGGTCTGTTAAGCAGTTCTTTCACTTCGGCTTGGTCCCGGAGCGGTGTTGAAATAGGATTTGGTCGTTTGAGCCGCACGGGGCCCAACAGCAGCTTTGGGGAGCGAACCCTTTGGCCGTTTTCTCCTCTTTTCCACCCAAACCGCGGAGCGGGGCAGCGGGCTGAGCCCACAACAAGGGCTCCATCCCAGCGACCGAGGGAAGGAGCCGCTTTGCAGGCAGC
>NW_010159392.1:4966-5212 GCF_000695765.1 Mesitornis unicolor
GGCAGCTCCCAAGCCGTCCGGTAATCGCACGTCACCGAGTTTCACGCCAGCTCTTCAGGAACCCGTATCCTTGAGCTGGGCTTTTCACAAGGGACTTTTTGAGTCGCATGCCTCCACTTTTCCCTTTTCCTTTTTATCCTCCCCCTTACACGCCCACCGCTTTGCAAACACAAAAAAAACACGAGATGTTTCGAGCGAGCTTCTCTTTAAGCCCATCTGAGGCGCGGGGGCCGATTTGCCTTTGTC
>NW_010159393.1:0-11877 GCF_000695765.1 Mesitornis unicolor
CCCTCCCTCCCTCCCTCCCTCCTTCCCAAAGTTTCTGCTTCCCCCGCCCCGAGGCCCTTTTTCGGGGTGTGAGGGAAGGCGAGCCGGGCTCAGGTCCTCTCTCGGCCCCCCCCACCCCGGGGAGCTCCCGCGCTGAATTTCAAACGGTTTTTGGGGCCTGCGGCATGCGAGGGTCGGGGAGGGAAATTCTTTCTGGGTGACTGGGGAGCAGGGAAAGGATACCCTCGCTTCCTTCTGGGATGCTGCAGGCTCTTGCTTTCCGTCAGCATTGCTTTACTAATTTTTGTTATATCAGCTCCATTTAGTGATATAAATGGCACGAGCAAGGATATAAATTACTGGCTAACTGTAGCGATAGTCCGTGTTTTATGGGATTTAATGATTTCTCATGTTTTGAAAAAGCTCTTGTGACGCTAACAATAAAGAATTCCATAAATCATCTAAATGAATTGTGTTCCACTAAAGGCAATTTTTAGTCTTTTGCTGCGTATCTCCTCGTCCTGATAATTAATTGCACTAGCAACTCTGAACATGTTTGTGGTAATAAAGGTACCATTAGTAAAAAGTGGCTTTCTTGCTATGGGTCCCATGTTTACTGAACTCCTATAGTGTGGCTCAGCTGCAGATGACTGCTGTCCTCTCAAAATACAGGGAGACATCAGGTTGTTGCCAAGTGAGCATGGTGCATGACCATACCTGTTTGATGGTGACATGTTCCCAGCACTGAAAATAGTGACAGCCTATTTAGCAGGCTGCTTCAGTGACCTAGACTGAAAGCAGGAGGTAATCATCGCTTGGGCCTTCTGATTATGTATTTTGATTAAAAGATGAAGCAAACTTTTTTTTGTGTTTGTTACCTTGATGGTTCTATCATTAGCTTTCTTAATCCTCTTAAAAATACCCAGGAGCTGTGGAGTTCAGTCCTTCAGCAGAATATAGCTGTGTTCCTGCAGTGCTGCAAGGAAAGCTCCTCTTTCATGTTATCCTTTTCTGCTGCTCTATTTCTACTTTCTTCTGTATTCATGATTGTATTTTTTTGATCCATTATTTACAGTCAGGATGTACTGAAAAGGCTGGAATAAAATAATGCCATTCTTCTTACGGAGGGAGACATGCTATAAGGAAAGGAATCAAGTTTGACTGTTGTAAGAGAATTGTTAAGCCACAGGGCTTGCTTTACATTTACTTGAGTTTTCTTTCTGCTGCCTTTGACAATCTTTAGCGTGATCTGCAGCTGGTGATGTACCATACATCTGTATGTATGGATGTCATCTGCGTAGCTCCCTGTGTTCAGTTGGAGCTCCATTTGATGCTGCTGACAAATCACTTGCTGTGCAAAAACATTAATCGGTAACTGAACAGGTCCAAAAATTGTTACTATGTATTAATTTTTTTGGAAAATATCCACATGCGAAATCTGGTAAGACTGAACTCCTTATGGGTAGGTATTTGAGTAAGGTTAATGGAACCCAAATGTAAGAAGGTATTTCATAAAATGTATGTAGATTCTAGTGCTTTTTCTGAGCCTCTCTGAATAGTGTTTTATTAGCATGAAACAGAGAAGCTGAGTTCAATCCTACTGTCCTTATTTAAGTAAAAATTTCCACAGACTTCATGGATTTCTATAAAAAGATGGTTTCAATGAGAATTTCTGACGGTGCAATCAGACAATTATGATGGTAACTTTGCCAACATTATTTATTTAAAGTTAATTTGTCAGTGTTAGGAAGTTTACTGTTTATCTCCATAATCTGGAAGGGGTCAAAGAGCGTTTCCTGTTGGGTCATTGATAGAGCCACTGTCAGTCCCTGTCTGCCAAAGAACAGTTGCTCATTGAGGACAGGATTTGAGCTTTTAAAATGTCTTTCCTCTGAGCATCGAGAACATTTAGAAAACTGAATTGGTGACTCACGAGAAGGGTTGTCCATATCCCCTTTTACTATTCATTATCTTTTATTTTGTTTATGTGTTTGAGCATAATCTGGTTCTTGAATTGATGGGTCATTGCTTGAATAAATTATTTTCGTAATTATTTGGTTTTTCTTCCTTTTTGAACATGATTGTCCCCATATGCTATAACAATGATAATTCTTTAAGCAACAGTAAGTTGCGAGTAAGTGCTCAAGTGCATGGCTTAACATGGTGATTCATGACTGCATAGAGAATATTGCTGATCAAGGTGTACGGCAAATTAAATCCCCAACCACAGTTTCTGTTAGAAGCACAATACTTTTCCTATTTAGTTCTTGTTGTTAAATTAGCTTTAGGAGGTTTTTTTTTCAGATGGTAAACAGGACTCTCATATTTTAATTCACAGGATGGGAGCCTGTAATTTTGCATTGGAAAACAAGAGATACAGTCTTTTAGACACCAAAGAAATTAACTTATTCTACCCAGGTCCATACTGCTACTAATACTACTGTTGATCCCGTTTCAACTTTTACTTGAAATCTCACAGTGCTTTTCAGTAGTGAGCAGCTGTCAGTATCCTACATTTACTGGTGGGAAGATACCTGAAGTGGGTGATCTATCTCTGAGACTGTGCAGCGATTCAGTAGCAAGGGTAAAGAGTGGACCTGTGCCTTTTGTGCCTCAGTTCCAGCCTGTGGCCACTGGATGTGTATGAAACTTCTGCGAGAGTTGCGAAAGTTTCTGAGGAAGAAAAGCGAATACTTAAAGAAAACAAATGTTTGATACCTGGCAGAAATAAGCTTAACTGAAAGAAACTGAAGTGTGGATAACAAACTCTACTTACTTTTGATAGCAGTTCATACAAATTCCATAAATGGTACAGGATGTCAATTGTACCGCTCATTTAATGACTAGGAAGATGCTGGAGCCATCAGTCTGACCTCAGCAGGAGACCTCTAGGTGATGAACCCTTCACTAAATGGAGCAGTAGGACACTGTTAGACCCCTTCAAGCCAGGTATCGTGTTGGCTGTGAAACCCTACACTGCAGTGTGCATCTCCACCTCCAAGAGCAGGAGCTTCAGAGCACCCAAGTGCAATTTTTGGCCAAGTTCTGTTATTTTTACATTTTTTAAATCTTATCCTAGTCAGCAGGATGAGCTCAACAAAGCACGCTGAAGTTGTGACCATTTACAATAGTATTCATATTTGTTTAGAAAGGCCAGAGCTAATGAAAACTGCATTCCCAAAGATTTCTGTCTTATAGGGTGAAACCTTTCCCCAGTTGAAACACTGGTGAGAGCACTTTCTCTCATCTGTCTTTTTTTTCAGTAATGTATTGTAACAGTTTTGGGTTTTTTTGTTTGGTTTGGTTTTATTTCTTCTGTTAAAAGAGGTTGAGAGGAGCATTGAGTGTTTTGCAGAGTTTTATCGCTTCCAACAAATGTGCATGTTCCTCAGATGATTTGGACTGAAATTGTCAACCAGTTAAAAAAAATGGTAGTAAAAGTGCACACAAAGCATGGTTGTGTAGATCTCGCTGCTTTAGAGGACCAGACTAAAACTACAGCCTTGTATAGGTCATGTAGTTTCTCATGTAAAACATTGGGAAACCAGATGTTTCTGATTTCATAGCTTTTCCATGCACGGTGTAAGAGCTTAGCGCTGCTTACAGCAGTGAGATTTCTCCTTGACTCCATGTGTTGGTGGGCCAAGCTTTAACTCTGAACATTTCTCTGTGGAGGTCCATGCGAAGGAGAGGAGCTGTTGCTGGAAATCTGCTGTGTATCCAACGATGAAGACTATGGTTTTGTCATAAATAGGATTAAGATTTCACAAGTGACCATTTTCAGTCATGGAAATGACCATATTGTGATATCAGATGTTAGGTTGATTACTGCAACTTTCTAGGAAATGGCAATACCTGTGCATGAGTCTTGTGTGCCAGAGAACTTTTTGCAAATCCAGAAAAAAATAGATGATTTGTAGCCTTTTTTGTTTTTACATATACATCTACCGCAAGGTATATTGCCAAAACGGAATTTTGTAGTAGTTTTATCAATGCGAAGACTTTGAAACAAATCCCTCCATGCTTTTTTCCCCAGTGGAGAAAAAAGCGTTGTGCTTCCGGAGAGGGACTGAATTTTAGGGGAAGTTTTCAGATACCTTTTCTCTTTGGAGAAAGAGGCTGGACAAGCCATCTGCATGGTAGGAAAAGGAGCATGGGCAAGAAGAGGGGCCTGAAAGTAGGAGGAATGAGGCTAGAAAGAAGATATGTCTCAGAAAAGAGAATATATTGAATTCAGTGATGATGAATTGCTACTGAGATAATAAATGCCTCATTATCTGTAAAGCTGCGTTGCAAACACAAGTAGCCATGTTCAGTCCTGAAATGCCACTACGAAAATGCAGTCAGAAGGCCACCTGGTTTTGTCTGTTTCAGTGGAGCTGCACTAGTTTACAACATGGTGAGATTAGTGGAGAACTGTGATTTTGCTTTTTAGTTGTCTTTATTATTATTGATGAGCTGAGAACACAGAACTTCATAAGGGAACTTTATATTAGGCAAGAAGAAAGTAGAAGGAATTGATTAGCTGTATTGTTAATCAGCTTACTAACACCATATACTGTGAAAAGATTAACTTGATATACTATATAGAGGGGAGTAACGTTGGGAAAGAAAGCGTTTCTATTTGTGCATTTCAGTAAAATAATATAAAACCAACTATAAGATGTTTTCCAGAGCCTTAGTAACAGAACTGCAATTAGCATAACATTTCCAAGGACTGGGATAAATAAATACCAGATGCACTTATTTATTTATTTAGGATTTGATCCATTTCCTATTGAGGGGACCTTTATTATTCAGAGGAAGGAAAAGGGGGAGGTGTATTGTGCCTTTGAAGTGGATGGGAGCCATTCCAGCACTGGGGGGGGGGAGGGGTCCTGAATTTTGAAATAGAAATGTGAAGTAGAAATTTTCTTAATGTTTATATAGTTATTTGCCAACACTCAATATGGTCAAAGTTCATTTTTAGGAAGTAGGAATATACTTATGGGTATTTATTTTTGACTTCTGCCTGTTCTGTTTTTCTACAGTTATTCAGAATTGGCTTATCTGTTATTTTCAATAAAGCATCAACTCCAGCTGAGATATATTTGGCTTTGTATTTATTAAAAAACCCTAAACTCCTGAACTTGGAAAAGTTGGAACTGGCTCTGATTAAGCATATTTGTTGGACAATTACAATTAAAAGCAAATGAGGTTTTACTCGAAGTCACAGCCAGGTATCAATTTATTGTAAACTGCAGAAGAACTGGAACACAATGTGAAAGTAGAGTGGTCAGAAAAATAAATTCAGTCTGCTCAGTGAAATAAACATTTGGAGGCATTTTTTAAAAGATCATCAATCCATCTGAGAACTTTTCTTGTCTTTGGTAGACTCAGTTAAAAAAAATGCATGCGTATCTAGTTCACACGCTCTATCTCTATGTATGTGTGTGTGTACATGCACTATGCTATATGATAGTGCAGATACACAAAAGATACAATGTTTTATCTGATTCAAACTTTAGTGTAAATATGCAGAGTTTGCGGCAATGTTATTGGAGTTAATATGTACAACAAATGTATATGCAGCTAGTATATATGAAGAAATATTTCTTTTAATTAAACAATGACTTGGTCAACTTACATGCCTTTAACGACTTAATGAAAGATGCATAGTTAACACTACTTTTTCTGTGTTATTTCATTTGCTTGTTTTTAAAAAATTCCAAATATAAAAACGTAGATTGACTTTTAGCCTATGCTTGGCACATTTTAGCCTATGTAGAGACATGCACAATTTGGCAAGTGAAAGTCTAAGCAAAGGTTGAACAAAATTGAACTGTTACCATTACTTTAAAGTGGCCATTAGAGAAAAGAAGATTGTCTGTTGTTTTGGAACATTTGCTGGAACTAACATTTAAGAACAGCATTTTTTACAAAGTGCAAAACCTGATCATTTCATTGCTCTTCATTCCCGTCCACCATTTTGTACTCGTATAACTCTGATGTTTTTGCAGATTGTTGCTGAGGTCAAGGTTGATTCTTAATGTTTTGTATTTTAGTAAGCTTGCTGGAATAACTAGGAGCAAGACCAATGCGTAAACATAAATCTTGTACCATTTGGAATCCTAATGACCTTAAAAGGGTGTCACATATTTCCTTCTTGACTGTTTAGCAGCATTTTGCATTGCCTTCCTTCTTGTCCCCAGTGGCATACACAGAGGTAGAATAACTTCTTTTGTTTTTGTCTTTTTTTTTTCCCTTTACCTTACCTAGTTCATAAGAAGTCTGCAGTGACTCATTGCCATTAACTGGGGTCCGAAGAGAGAGGAGAACCAACTTGATAATTTGATCTTTGCGTTTCCCGTACTTACTCTTCCCCCAGCTACTGGGGCTGTGATGCAGTGATTATGCTGTGCCACATTTTTCCAGCACACCCATGTCTAAGGTGTTGGCTGCCATGTGTCCACAAGAAAGAAACACTGGGGACATATTCAGTCTCATGCCTTTGCTTGGCACTTACACTAAAATATATTCCAGTATTCAATCTATTTTGTTTTCCCATCCATAAATTGAACTACTACCTTGAGATGCCGTGAGGATTAATGAACAGTTGGAAAGCTTACTGCAGATGGAAAAAATACAGTGCTGCCTCTTCAGATCATTATGTATAACACTACATAGTTCAAAAGTTATGAGAATTGCGTAAGGGCTCTGGCAGATGAAGCAAGATAAGATGAAACAATATTAAACTTCCTATTAATGGGAGAGCCATAGGTCTTTCTTCATATGCCCCCTCCATTCTTCACTGCTCATCCATTTAGAGACCAGCAGTACTATGAAGGATCCTGTTGTGAGCCTTCTCTTTGTAACGGCCTTTGAAAATGAGGAGTTTGACACAAGGAAATCTTGTTGGACCCTGGTGGATGCTGTCCAGCTTTTGTGAAATGGTGGTATTTAATTCTTTTCAAGTGTGTTTTCCCCAGAATAGCAAAGCATCACTACGTATATGGGCCTGGTCATTCATAAAATGATTAAGTGCTTCTTAAAAAAAATAAAATGCTTATTATAAACTCAGATGTTGTTTGTGAAAGAATTAATCATTTGTGACAAACTATTTAAAATTTCATTTTCTCCTGGGCTATAAACATATTTCCCTGAGAATTATAATTTCCTAGGTAGAAATTTATATGCAACTTTTTTCTAAAATTAAAAAGTAGTTTTGAATAATTAGGAAAAAGCAATGAAAATTGTGACCAACCTTTAACTATCATAGAACTGTGGTGAAAATAACCATGATGACAGCTATTGTGGCTCTTCTCCATATTTTATTATGGAGTCCGGTAACCTGTCAGAAACTCAGAGAAGTAGTAACTATGGTACTACAGTAGCTTAGTTTCAGAAAACAGAGAGTGAAACTTCTCGTAGAATAAAAAATATGTTAACATCAAGACATATAATCTTAATCAAAAAGTTGTGCTTGGTATTAGTGAAGCAAGCTACTTGATGTTCATCTGATAAGGTACTTGAGCTGCCATTTTGCACTCTCACTTTAATTCAGAAAATATTTGATATTTCAAAAATGCAAGCTGATTCATAAAGCAGTGGGAAATGTGTAAATGCTAGCAACAAGTCCTGTTTTTGGTTATCTGTGAATAATATACTATTTGATGATACCATATTGAGTAGTGTGGTGCTTTCAGAGCTATAACTGTAAAGACAGTTTCATTGCTTAACTAAACCATAGTTATGAAAAGAAATTATTTTACAGACTCTCAAATCCAGTCTTGCATAATGCTGAGTTTCCATAATCGGATCCTGAACTGGAATAGAGCAAGATCTGTAACACCTGGAGAGCCACATTGGTGTCAGCAGCAGAGGGAGCTGCTTGCCCAACTCTTGGCCATGTAACAGCTCAAAGGCTGGAAAGAACCAACAAAAAGGGGACAAAATGGCAGGAAAAAAACCTGTTGAACACTGTCCATGCATGAAAAAATAATATTTTAATGTTGCAGGTATGTTTGGTGTGTTGATCTGTTGGCCAAATCTAATGTTTTTCTTACATTGAATAGTCTTAATTTATTACATTCAAATTGTAATCTAGCAATTTTTTCTAGATTTTTGTCATAAAAAATATTTTGCGGCTTACAAAGAAGATATTATAAAAATAAATTATGAACTTCAATTACAACTGTAACTTTGGATTCTAGATTAGCTATAATAATATAAATACATTTTATATTTACATATTGGACCTTTAAATTGGTATTTGTACTTGGTGCACTGTGATACCTGGTAGGAATACAGATAAGGCTACTTATTCTTTCACTTGACTACCACCAGAGCCCTTTTCTTTTCTCCTAGTAATCCCATATTTTATATGGCATTAATGTATGTTCTTTTAGATTACTGAGAACTGAAATGTGTGTGATGCAATGATTCTGCACTTAATCTGTACAGTATAATTACTTAAGTATTTGTGTGTCAGTGAAGTTCATAGGTTACAAAGTGAAACCAGGGCTGAGCTGTGCAGGATGCTGTATTTACCCATAAAGAATAACACCCCCTGCAAACCGCCTCTCAGGCACTGGTGTAAAGCATTTGTAATCTATGTGCTAAGACAGACAAAAGAGGAGAGAAAGGAAATATTGCCCTTCGAAAAAAAGATGACTTAAGCATTTGCTTAACTGCTTCTGCAAGTTGTCCAGGGTCACAGAAGTAGCCTCTGGCAGGGTGAGGAATTGAACCTCAGCCTTTGAAGTCCTCATCCAGCACCTTGTTCATGAGATATTCCTTCTTCTCTTAACCTTACCACCATAAAAAGTGATCTCTGTACGCTGAAGATAACACTTTTAAAACTAGATTTGTGTGTTCTTCTACCGCTGTAGTAAAATTCAGTTATTTACAGGCATGCACGCACAGACACACACGCGCGCACACACAAATCCTTTCCTGAGACAGGGGCTTTGCTGATAAGGCAGTGTAATAGTACTAAAATCAATTCCTGTGAAGCTGCAAAGTTATTAAGCTGTAGCAATTTAAGTGTATTCAATCTGTCTGCTTAAGAGATTTCCAAAGCAGGTATCCTCCCGCAGATGTGTATGGAGTAAGTATCTGTATGTATACACGTTTCCAGAGTGTGTGTGTGTATGTATATATATGTATTTATGCAATTAGGTATTTCAAAGACAAAATCAGAAATTGGGTTTAGCTGAGACTTCGTTGGAAGTGGAGCAGCTGAGAAATTTCACTACGGATAGAGTGGTCTGGCTTTCTTTTACTTGATAGGAGAGATCAGAAAAGCCCAATTTATTTGCTGCTAAAGCCTGAGTGAATGGACATGCTTCTCAATTTCACATTTAGACTAAATCTACTAATAAAATTCTTCTGCAGTTCAATTCGTTACAAATTACTCTGTCAGATTTAAATGGCAACCTAAGTTAGTTTTGAAGTTCCTTCTTTGAGAAGATACACAGCAGAAGTTTGTTTCAACAATGCATTTTTCCTTTATTACATCCTGAAATTTCTCCTTTATGAAGCAATTTGCAAATGTGTATAACTGGTAATTCAATTAACTTGATTTAGAAATCGGGAATCAGATGATATAATGGTCTTAGCCCAAAATGCACTATCTCAGTTCTGGGTACCTCTTCATGCTTCCTGGCTGAAGGAGATAGGTAGAGGGTCAGGGGATGCAGATGAAAAGAGGTATTTGGATCTCAATGACATCTAAATTCTGAACTCAGGCACCGAAGTCCTCCAGTGAACTCACATTAAAAAAATTTGGCTAGAGGAACAAACTGACCCTAGGTACCAGTTAAATCACCCAACTGGTTCCCTTTATTTCTGAGATCTCCTAGAAAGTTGTTTGTGTGTCTATACAACTTTCTTTGCTCCTGGATAATGTACCAGTCTTAAGACTAGTAGTGGAGGAACTGCAGATTTCATTACCTTTTCAATCTTTTATCGAATTTCAAGAACTAAAGTTTTCGCACTTTGAAAGAGAAGAAAGATGTAGTCTTTGACAGTCTGAAAAAAACCAAAGAAGTGAATCACAACCTGAAAGCTGCAAAATTTGCCGTTAGGTCTTTCAAACATACTGTTTCACTCTGTTTGCAAGTTCAGATCTTAAAAGGTTGTCAGAAATGGACCAAACAACCTGAAACAGTTGAGAGACACTCCTTAGTGTGTTTTTAATGCCATTGATTTCATGCTTCTGGTCTTTGATTCAATTTTTATTTTCTTTTTGTTTCAAAGACCAAACACAAATAAACAATTCATGTTGCAATGTGTGCTTGCAGCCCAGAAAGCCAACTATATCCTGGGCTGCATCAAAAGAAGCGTGAAGAGCAGGTCGAGGGAGGTGATTCTCTCCCTCTGCTCCATTCTCATGAGACCCCTCCTGCAGTATTGCATCCAGCTCTGGGCCCCCCAACATAAGGAGGACACAGTATTGTTGGAGTGAGTCTAGAGGAGGGCCATGAAGATGATCAGAGGGATGGAGCATCTCCCCTACGAGGCCAGGCTGAGAGAGTTGGGGTTCTTTAGCCTGAAGAAGAGAAGGCTCTGGGGAGACCTTGTAGCATCCTTCTAGTACCTGAAGGGCACCTACAAGAAGGCTGTAGAAGAGACTTGTTTACAAGGGCGTGTACAAGGCCTAATGGATTTAGACTGAAAGGTGATAGATTGAGATTAGATATTAGGAAGAAACTCTTCACTGTGAGGGTGGTGAGGCACTGACACAGGTTGCCCAGGGAAGTTGTGGATGCCCCCTCCCTTGAAGTGTTCAAGGCCAGGCTGGACAAGGCTTTGAGCATCCTGGGCTGGTGGGAGGTGTCCCTGCCCATGGCAGGGGGGTTGGACGAGATGATCTTTAAGGTCCCTTCCAACCCAAACCATTTTATGATTAAGATTTAGCTGGTTGCCTGAGGGACATCTGGATTGGAAGTTCTTATAAAAAGTCTTCAGTTTTGTGTCAGGTGTTCTTAAAGCACCATTTTAAACAGTCATATGTATTGCATTTTCTCAAAGGCTTTTGCGAATATGTTTTCTAAGTGAGGCTATTTATCTAAGAACCTTCTCTCAGCCAAGCATTCAGAAAACAGTAGCTGTTGTTTGCATCTTGAAGGAAATTATTTATTACTAAGACTAAATGAGTCTGCACTAACTCACTTCTCTGGGCAGGGTGATATATTAAAACCTGGAGGATTATGAAAAAATCAAAGTGGAATAACTGGGCAACAAAATGGTACTTGAAATCCAATCTGCATAATTGTAAACTGACACACATTGGTGGAAATAGTCTGTACTGTGACAGAATCTGGTTTGTGGGTTGTCTGGGGAAAGTCTCTAAAGAGGTTATGATTTCTTCCTTGGTGGTTCACTCTAATTTAAACAGGACTGGGAATCATCCTGTAGAGCTACAACCAGAAATAGACAGTGTGATTTAGCTCAACTGAGGCTTAGCCCAAAGTCCATTGAAATCCGTGGAAAATTTCCCATTGATGTCAGTGGCCTTTGGATCACTTCTCAGTAGCTCTGGCAATGTTACGTTCTCCATTAAATAATGACCTATTATTGAAACATTTCTACATCTCTATCTGTAGTATTTCTGTGAAGAAACTTTTTCACTGCTTCCTTTTAAAAATCTCAAGGAAAATTATATGCTCTGTTATTCATGTAGATCTCTACTAAACCTTCTTACCAACAACACAGTCGTGAAGCTCACACATGCTGTTGTCAAAAGGAAAAGTGTACACAAAATGGTTAGGCTTTTGTAATCGTGTCCTGCGATATGAACAAATGCAGGTGACCATGTGATAGCCAAAGCATTTTGATTAAACAAAAGAAGCATTGTGGAATTTGCCACATAGAGAGGTCATCAAATCAAACTTTTAGATTAGATTTTTTTTTTTT
>NW_010159394.1:0-2034 GCF_000695765.1 Mesitornis unicolor
GGTCCCTTCCAACTCCTAACGTTCTGTGATTGTGATATTTTTCAACTTTTCCAAACTGCAATCTGTTAATAACTCAGAGTAGAGCAGTATTTCTGTTACTATGAGATCTTCATTACAGTAGTCAACCTTTAGGTAAACCTTGCAGTTTAATGGAATTCTGTAGGAAGGGGTGCACTTATGGCAAGTCTTGCATCCCTGAAATGCATAAGGATAATAAAGGTCTCCCCATTCTCTTTAATTTTGAGAATAAAATTCTATTCTGAAGCAACTGCGTAGTTATTTCTTTTGCTCTTGATTCATGTGTGATGAAAGGTAGCTGCACAGGCTTCTCTGAGGTTTTCTAAAATAAATGGAAGAACCAACTATTTCAGAAATTGTAGGAGTTTTCCCTAAATAGTTTTGGCAGTTGTGTGTAAGAAACTGATGTAGCAGTAGTCTACTTAGGCTTTTTGTTTATGTGGATATTACATTATATTTGCTTGAAGGAGGATTTAATTTTAAGAGCAAGCTTAATGACTTGATAGTGATTCTCTGAATTAGTGTTCATTCTAGAAAAATGTGAGATTTTTTTCTCATTATGGATTCTGCTTAATTACATTCTGTCAGGTAATCAAGATTTGGCAGGAAAGCTTTTTTTGGTACTGGTAATAACTAGCAATTCCACCTTTTAAGGGTGTAGTTGTACCTTTTTATTCAAAAGTGCAAAGTGGAGTGGAGGGCGGAATAATAATTTTAAAAGTCTGTTCACAGGAGACTGCTCTTTATTTTGGGTTTCTGCAGTTTCTTGGTAATAGTGTTCTCAGTTAAACAATGAAATTTAAAATCTGAATAATCTAGCATTAAGAAAGAAGTCTCTTAGCTTATTCTCACTGAAGGCTTAAGTAGCTTCTTAAGTCTGTTTCTTCCCCTTGCCCTAAAGAAATAAAATTGCTGTCATAGCATAGTCTGGTTTTGTGAATACACTTTGCAATGTTGGTAGCTTCTTCTGGACACTTAAAAATTCTATCTTATGCAAGTAATTTATTTTTACGTTGTGTAGTACATGCTGCAAAGAACCCAGGACCAAGATGAAAATGTGGCTTTGGAGGCTTGTGAGTTTTGGCTGACTTTGGCTGAACAGCCGATTTGTAAAGATGTTTTATGTCGGCATCTTACTAAGTAAGTATTAAGAATTACCACTCCTATTTATTTTGAAATAGTCATCTTTAAACTTCAGTTGGCTTGTTCCTGATTGCTCTTACGGAGACTGTATCTAGCTTGCTGAATGCTAGATGGATGCGAAGATGCACTAACTTGCAGTTAACCTCAAAAAGATACTGCCACGTGACGTTACCTGTAGTGTCTGTTGTACCATGAATGTGTTGTCTTGATTACTGCTGATTTAGGCTTCTCTGTGCCACATTTATATGTGCATAGTCATGCAAAGGGTTCCCCATTTTATAAAGAACATGACATCACTTGGATTTAGGAATCAATTTTATATCAATTGCTATTGCAATTTAAACTTGAAGAAAGCATGTAAAATATTTTCCTTCATACTTCTGAAGCCCAATAGTAATTTAGGTTTCAAAAACTATTTTTTGAAAGTTATTCTGTGCCTCAAGATGTAAATCACTGATTGAAAGGGAATGAATATCCACGTTTGAAATCTGCATGTCAGTAGCAGTGCTTGTAACTTTTTTCCAGACCAATCTGAAGTCTTCTGCAATAGGAAATGAATTCTTCGGTGTTCCCAGTAAATGGATACTCTTTTGTTTTTATATGTGCATGGAAGGTTTTTGAAATTACTAGGGCAGTTCTCAAGATCTTGAGTGGAAGAACAGAATCACAGACAGAAGCAGCACATTCTTCACAGCTAAAACAAAGCATTATAGATGTGAAGCAACTGAAAAAATTAGAAAAATTTTGACTTTCATAAGCAATTAGGAAGTAGAGACTTGAGATTAAAAAACCTACTGTAGGGGTGGAGGAATAGGAATTGAAAATGGGAGAACCACTGTTACAAAAAAAAAAAATTAAGTTTCAAAATGGATT
>NW_010159394.1:2075-16213 GCF_000695765.1 Mesitornis unicolor
CAAAAGAAGGATAGCACAATTCCTGAGTCTGCCCATCCCTTTGCCAGCAAACATCATGTTGGTACTGAGACTAACAGTATATTAGTATGAAACCTCTTTTGGCCTACATGAACATTGAGCCTTTGATAGTATCATACTAATTTATTTTTTAAAAGAAAAAGCTTTTAACTTTCTAGAAAAACAAGAGTAACATTACATTTATCTCATGATCTTTCAGTGTTGCGTTTGTTGAAAGCAACTTACTCATTGGTGAGTCCTGTTAGACTAGGGAGCTGTAGAAGTTTGTCAGTACTTGACAACAATCTTAAAATTTTTTATATTAAATTTGAAGTGGGACAAGATCTTCTAAAAAAAACTGTTCATGTGGTACCTAATATCTTGCTCCATTTTGCTCCTGTAGGCTTTCTTACAAAATACATACCTCCTGCATACTTCATGAAGTATGCTGCAGAAATGCCAATGAATTGATGATAATGTGAATGCTTACTATTCCTTCATTCAAAGTTGAGAAGGTAATGTGCCATTGCAATGCATGAATGTTATTGCTGGCCTGTTACCTTCAAAAACAATGCTCCTCAGCTACAGAATATAGAGAGATTGAGTCTGTCACTGGTGCTGGGCCAGTCCATGGTGATTTCATTAGTAGATTTGGCTTGTGATACATATTTTTATAACATAATAACACATTACAATGTGTTATTATTTGAAGTATTAGACTTTTTTCCCTTAGTACGTTTTTTAGCTATACAACTGTACAGTTGGAGTCCCATAGCTATAACCAGTTTAGTAATGACATAAATCCTAATACAGATTAGACAAGATCTGTACAATGTTGGGGACTTGTCTTATTGAAGTAATCACAAAAAGATAGGAGAGCTTAATGTCGTTAGTCTTCCAACTTTAAGAGTAGTCAAGTAGTACTCCACCACAAGTAAATAAAGTGTGGGCCAATTTAGTACTTGTTTATCATGCATATTGTGGGAGTTTGAATTCTTACTGAAAAACTTTAGACTTAATTTCTGAAATTTGTTTTGGAATAAATTCATCATATGAAAGAATATCTGTGTTTTAAAATTTAAAATTCAGTTGTGCCATCCCGCTAGTTAAAAGTTTGTAATTTGAAATTAATACTTTTCAGATTACGAAGTATTGATGAACCTAACAAAATGGAGCTTGGTTTAGGCACTAGCTTTTATTATCAGGCTAAGATTTTGGATTTTTTAATTTTGGGTTGGGGGAGGTAAGGGTTACAACCAGAATTATGGCCCAGGTAACCAAAAACTGTCTTGCTTTTCTGTATGTTATTTTGCCATGTATTAATATTTCTTTGTAGGCTGATACCTGTGCTGGTAAATGGTATGAAATACTCAGAGATCGACATTATTCTGTTGAAGGTGAGCAATAATTTCTTTTAATCTACAAATATCTGGTTAGCTTCTGACCTATAAATCGGAATGATTCAGATCAGAATGGACAGATCTGCCATCTGTTCAGTGGAGAATTACCTTTCTGGGGCAAGGTGTGCAGTTCCAAAATCTAAATGCAACTGCTGCCATGTTTGTTGGAAAAATAATCTGCAAACTTTCCTGCTTTGCCCCTGTCTGCTCCCACCCAACTTTGGCAGAGCTAATAATATAACCCATGAACTACTGCATCAGTGCAGTCTAAAAAAAATTGAATTGGTTCAGAATTGGTTCTAATGCTTTCTACATTTGAATAAATGGTACTTTCCGTCACTATATTTTAAAATATATCTCTGTGTCAGAATTTCGCTATCACTTCTTTCTAATTCATTCCCATTGAGAGTAATTTCTTAACAAGAAAGATACTTTCTGTGTGCTCTTACTTCTCTTGCTTCTATCTTCCTGTCGTTGTTCTGGTACATGAAGCAGCAGAATGCAGGAAGAGTGGCGTTTTTATTTAGCTGGGCACCATAATTGGGAGATAAATCTTTTATATGCTTATGAAATCTTGGATTAAAATTATGTTCTTAACTTCCTTGATCAATATAGTTGGACTAGTTTATCTGATAAAACATTTTGATGACAGGGAGATGTTGAAGAAGATGAAGCTATTCCAGATAGTGAACAGGACATAAGACCTCGCTTTCATCGTTCACGGACGGTGGCTCAGCAACATGAAGAAGATGGTATTGAAGATGATGATGATGACGATGATGAACTTGATGACGATGATACTATTTCTGACTGGAATTTAAGTATGTCAAAGTAATGTGTAAAATGTTTTAAAATAGAGCTACTTGCATAATACAAGAACCACAGTAAAAAGAGGACTTTTGTGTATAATACTGAGGCTTTGCTTTTGAATACAGGAAGACTCTGCTGTCATAGTTGGTAGGTGGTGTGGAGGAGTTGTCATCTTTCAGATGACACTTTGACTGTGTAACTGTAATGGCAAAAGCTAGCCATCTGTAAGCTTATTTCTTGTTTCAAATATGGCAGATCAAGCTACAGATATTTACTGGATAAAATTCAACAGAACTTTTGGACTTAGTAAGATAATAAAAATCATGTATCACCTGTTTAACTTCAGTTTAAAAGAAAAAGCCTTTATGCTTTGGTAGCTGGAGGAAGCTTAATAATGTTTTTTTTTTTACTTGAGTCTTCCCTCTGAAATGGATTTCTGTGTTTCATTTTGTGGTTTTTTGGGTTTTTTGTTTGTTTGCTTGTGTTTGGTTTTTTCCATGTGAACATGGAAATGGCCATTACTAGGAAGTCTTTTCTATGTGAGGAATTTGCTTCTGACCAGAATATAGTACCTCAGTTATGAAGAGAGAAGATGACTGTGAGGAAGCTACAGTTCTGATGGCCTGTGTACGGGTCTTAAGACCTTTAGGCCAAAAGGCCATGTGTCAAAGAGAGAAAACTCCACAAACTGATTTTTTTAAGGTCAGTGATAGAAAATAGCTAGTGGAATTCTGAAAAATCTGACTTAAATATATTTTGCAAGCAGTCTAATGTGTGGAATAACGTTTTGAGATTTGGACACATTCACATTAATTTTTTTTTCCTCCCAGGGCTTCGAGTTTTAATGACAGGTGAAGGTACCTTGAAGCCTATGGTCAAACAATTTTGAGACATATCTGAATTTTTAAAATAGTTATTATTTTAGGAGAAAACATAAGTGCAAATATTGCATTTGTTGCCTTAAAGTCCCTTTTTTAAAAAAAATACAGTTTTAGATTCATAATGCTTTTCTTGTCCCTGCTGTGTGTAGAGATGGCAGAAGTACAATATTTTCTGAGAAAGATAGCTAAAATGACAGAGGGTGCCCTGTCATCCACAGTTGTGATTGAGATGATGAGGAAGCCAAAGTTGTCCAGGAATGGTGGGCTGAAAGATAAAAAGCAGACCAGTTAAGAAATCTGTATTGATATGTGTCATCTGTATTCTGAGAGAATTTGGATTATCTGAAAATCAGAATTGTGTGCCCTATTTCTTTTCCAATGTTACTTGACTTCCAATTTGAACAGAGAACATCAGTGCAGCCTGACAATTAGCAGCATTGCTTACTGATGAGTTGGATCCTTTATGACAGATTTAGAAGGAACTGAGAGCATAATAAGCAAGAAGTGCAGTATAAATTATGTAATACAAACATTCTTTATAAAACCCTCTTGGCATTATTTTTTGTAGACATAACAACATCACAGTAAGACAGAGTAAGGATTTCTAAATCATGTTTTGCAGTTTTTCCTGGTTTTTCTTTTATGAGCTTTAGTTTGCTAAAAACACAAGATTGAAACTTTCAAGCAAATTTTGAAGTATTCCTCTTTATATTGGTGCATCACAGAATAGGAGTAAGGTATAAAAGCACAGAGCAAAGGCCAGCAAATTCCTTTCAATTTCTAGAGTTGGATGGTTTTCTTTTTTTTTTTTTTTGTTTGGTTTGGTTTGGGATTTTTGGTTGGTTTGGGTTTTTTGGTTGGTTTGTTTTGTTTTTGTTTTTTGTTTGAGATATGAAACACATTTGAACATTTTCTTTTGAATCAAATGCTAATATTTTTAGGGCCTTCTGCTTTCTGTTTAGTTTCTCTAATATGTTACATTAGTGTCATAGGCCTTCCCTCTTAGTGTTAGGCCTTCCTGAAGTCATGTAGTGTATGTAATGTTGCAATGTAATGATGTGGTTCCTATCCATGTTTTATTACTCCCAATGTATAAGTCATTTTAGTGGCTATTTTTAAGTGCTGCAAAACTGGCTTTCTAAGATCTACGGCTTGCACTGGAACACAGTGGATCACTGTGTGTTGTAATGAAAAAGAAGTATCTTTCTTCCTAATGCTGAGACACCACTGGCATCTCAAAGAGATGAGAATTATATTGCCTAACTACAACTGCTTATATAATAAGTAGAGATTAACACTGTTAATTCCCCTCAGGAAAATGTTCTGCTGCTGCTCTCGATGTCCTAGCCAACGTATTCCGTGATGAGCTTCTGCCACACATCTTGCCCCTTTTGAAGGAATTACTCTTCCATCCTGAATGGGTTGTTAAAGAATCTGGTATCCTTGTTCTTGGAGCAATTGCTGAAGGTAAGGCAACAGTTCATATCAGGTTGCTGAATTTTTGATTGGTTCTGAAGCAGCTCTGTGATTCTTTCCAGGTGAATTTACTTATGCAAACAACTATATGACCTTAGCTGGTTTGGTTTTGGTGATTAATCTCTGCATCTATTAATTGGTGACTGCAGTTACTTAATTTTTAATTTTCAAATCTATGCATGCTTGAGAGGATAAATAATTTACCTAAATTCTTTTTATTTCTTCCTTTACTTAACTCTGTAGCATATATTTATTGGTCTCTCATGAAATACTACCTTGATTCTATGGAAGAGGAATATTTGAGCCATACATTTCACTTAAAAGTTTTTAGAAATAGAGACAGCTCACATGACTTTTTTGAGCTGCTTTTCTGCATAGTTCTCCAACTTAAATATGATGACTTCCATTTCTTTGTACTTACTCACAGGCTTGCTTGACTTTTTGCCTGCATTTTTAGCATCTCTGTCCCTTTTGGAAGCTGAAGGGATACCTTTGGGTCCCTGCCTGGATTGTCTTTCGGTTACCACAGTGCCTAGTGAACATGCTTTTTTCTTTGTTACTGTAACACTTTTCTGTTAGTTTAGATTTCAAGTCAAGCAAGTAAAAGTTAGTACTTCTGGCAAATCTCGGTGTATTACTGCCCTTGCTGAGTTGAAACATACAGCTTTTATTGCTGCTCAGTACTTGTATACATTAGGAGAAAACAAATTTAAATTTCTTAAGGAATCCTTTATAATGATGTGATAATTTACTGTCAAGACTCAGTCTTTCTCTACTTGTTGTCTGGGTTACTCTGAGTAGGCTGACATAGGACCTCCAGCTTTATAAGCGCATTTTACTTGCATGTACTTGCTATAGTCATTTAATAAAGCAGAATTTCTGGAGGTCAAGTAAGCACTGAAGCAGAAATGTAGTTGAAATGGATGTAAGTATAATTGGGGATTTTAATTATTGTTTATGTAAGGTTTCTCTTTAGGACTTAATATCAATTTGTATGTTGCTAAAATGTATTCCTATGAAAATATGACCCTTCTAAGAAATAGAAAACAATAGAACTTTTTGTTAGTTTTGGTACTGCAATTATTATGTTTTTCCCTCTAGGCTGCATGCAGGGTATGATTCCATATCTTCCTGAGCTGATCCCTCACCTTATTCAGTGCCTCTCCGACAAAAAGGCTCTTGTGCGCTCCATTACATGCTGGACTCTTAGTCGCTATGCACACTGGGTAGTTAGTCAACCCCCAGACATATACTTGAAGCCATTAATGACTGAGTTGCTAAAGCGTATCCTGGATAGCAACAAGAGAGTACAAGAAGCTGCCTGCAGGTAAGCCAAAGCTTGAGCTAAAAGCACTCTCCTGGACACTTTCCATGGGAAACTGTTTTAATGCATTTATCAATCAATGCATGACTCCATTTCTAGCTTTAATGTATTTCTTTTTCTTTTAAATTGGAGTAGATGCAGCGTCTTCTGGAGTAGTCACAAATTACTCAGAGTTGTAATAACAGGAAGTTAATTTGTATTTCTCTTGTCCAGTTAGTTTTCAGAGCATATGATTCACTGAATTAAGTAATTTATTGTAGTAAAAGAAATTATCTGTTTATGACACTTGTTTACTCTCAGTATATGATGTTTCATTGACAAGAAGTCTGTTTTTTTAATATGCCTGTGAACAATGTCAGTACTGTTTGCAATGGAAAATTCTCCTATCATTTTATTACTGATGTTGTTTATGTTTAGCTCAGGATTACCAAAGCATATGGGTTATTATTATTACTTCCAGGGATATTTTCCCTTGTCTGCTGTTTATTTCAAAAAATAAAAAAAATACTTAATGATTAATGATACTTCCAACACTTGACAGACAACCTGAAAAGTTGCCATGATGCCATGATGTGTGTTTTGACCAAGGCTGGATAAAATAGTTCATGTCCTGTCTTTGCTTTTAGTTTTCCTTGTGTTTCTGTATCCTATTTTCTATGCAGTGAACTACTTAGAGTACAGGCTGATGTTGACATTGTACTGGCACAAGAGCACTTGGGCTTCTTCTAGGTGCAGCTATAGCATACATTAAAGATAGTGAGCCGTTTTTAACTTAAGTAAACAGCTTTTGTTATGGTTCCTACTGTTTCAGTTTGCGTGTTGTAACTTGTGTACAATAATGCTTTTATTGATGGGAGCTTCCTGCATATACATAATGGGATTTATGGCAACACTTTGTAGTTTTATTCATCACAGTGTAAGAGCTGAATCCTTACAAGTTCAATCAAAATAGATCAAGGTTATCTCAGTAATACCATTTTGAAAATGTATCCTCAGTAAATTTGAGGACTAAATACTGTTTTATGTTTTAAGTGGGAATGGGTAATGTGGGGCATTTTGAGGTCGTGTTGTTTTGGTTTTTTTTCAAGATACTAACTGACCTGGCTTTTTGTCCCTCAGTGCCTTTGCTACTCTAGAAGAGGAGGCTTGTACAGAGCTTGTTCCTTATCTTGCATATATACTTGACACTTTGGTCTTTGCATTTAGTAAATACCAGCATAAAAACCTGCTCATTCTTTATGATGCTATAGGAACTCTAGCAGATTCTGTTGGACATCATCTAAATAAACCAGTGAGTATACCTTACGTATTGTAGAAGCACTTATCATAATTGAAAAACTGGTTCAGTGTTTTTTGTAGTGTATTTGCATGTTACAAAACAAATGCTGATATTTCTGTGTAGGCTTCAATTATACTATGTATTTATGGGTAAAATACGTAGACTGGGTGTAATCTTCCTACTACACATATATTCGCCATTTCAAATAAACAGGTGTGCATGTGGTGGCTTGTGAAATGTGCTGCTTATTATGATTTTTTGTCTTGTGCTCAGAATTTTTCATTTCAGTGGAGATGAAAAATCAATATAGATATGAAATGGGACTTTAGAGGAATTAGTGGAATGTACGTTTTAATTGCTAATGACCACACTTGTTTTTTTTTATTGTAACCACTTTGAGTATAGCTTAGCTGCTCTGTGTGTCTCTGTCCAATGTATTGGAGTGCATCATCACTAGAAATTGTTTTATTGGAGAGTGAGACAGACATTCATTTTACATTTTAAAAAAACCCAACAGAATCATTTGGACAAAGGACAGATAATACACAGGCAAATACAGTCGAGAGTTTTTTAGTGTACATATATTAACTAATAGAATATGCATATGTCATGTGCATCTTCCTATGGTGGTTATTGGAATTTGGGGGCTTTTTCTTTACAGTGCTTCACATGACATAGACAAACTAGAATAAAACAATTAAGAGTTGTTTCCATGGCATTTTACTTGCCAAGACCCCACACCATCAAAGGACTTCTTTTTCAGTCTGTCTCTGGCCCTGCTATTTTGACTTTTGGCAACACCAGGAGGAAGTTAAATGGGAGCTCCTGGTAATGGTAGGACTTTCTTCAACCATTTAGAATTTTGTATCTTTGGACGTAGCATTAGCTGGCAGCATCTGTTGGCTCTTTAGATACTTTCTGGGAGCAGCAGCACTATAGGGATGTGTTGCTTAATCCTTGTGATTGTGACTGAGAAGACGCAACAGCTTTATACAGAAAGGCTAAATGTGTCCTTCTGGAGGGATAGGAAATTACTTTCTCTATGGATAGTTAGTTGCTTTAGGAAGAAGTTTCAGGAACTTGGGTTCAGAGTTGTAGTATCAGACCAATAGAGAAAAGTAGGTGAAAGTTGCACAGCCAGATTGCAATCATATAGATTTGTCACAACCCAGACTGAAACCAAACCTAAAGGAAAAGATTCACTGCAAAGGTACTTAGGTGCTTCAGAAAAACAAAGAAACAAAAAACCCCTTGAGATACAAATTGTAAATTTAAATATTAATCTACTTCTACATATTGCAGTGATGATTGAATTACGTCACATGTCTTTTGCTGAGAAAGTAGAATATATGTCAGTTCTTAACACATCAGTTTTCTAGCTTTGAAATAAAATGGTATGCAGTCAAGTGTTTCAGCAACTGATGCATTTTCATCCTAAACAGGAATATATTCAGATGCTAATGCCTCCATTAATCCAGAAGTGGAACATGCTGAAGGATGAAGATAAAGATCTTTTCCCTTTATTAGAGGTAAATGTTAAAATTTGAGTATTTTTTAATGAACTTATTTTAGGAATTACGCTGTTTCTTAAAGATGTTCCTACTAGGAAGTATGACTGTAAGTGCTGCCAGTGTTAGGTATTTCCCATTATTTCAAAAGTATTCTGATTGCAATAAGAAAATTCTGTGACTGAGGAAATTTCTTTAGGTTTAGCAGAAATCTTTCAAGTTTTTTCCCTGCCATTTTGGAATGTTTTCTTTGACGGGGTTCTTTTAGGAAAAAAGAAGAAATGTCCCATCCCCCGTTTATTCTTGTTGTCTTTCTCCTTGCTTTCTCTTCATCCCTCCATTAAAGCTATTGTCAGCCCAATGTGAAGGTATGAACCAGACCATGCAGTCTATTCTATACGTTCCAAGTATTAAGCAGGAAAGCACTTCTAGAAAAATCAGTTTCATAAATATTAGGTAATGTTACAGCTTGTACATGGTGAAGATCCTGAAGCTGAGTGTTAAGTGCTGGCTGAACTATCATAATTGTTTTTCTATGCACTATCTTGACTGCCTCTAAGAAGATGCTGCTGCTAAGAAATTTTCTCAACGAGCGTACACAGGAAAGAGTAACAACTTGTTGATGGTTGCCTTGGCTCAGCTATTCATTACTGCCTTTCTAGGTTGTGTTTACTTAATCAGTTACATGTTGGTATACCTAAAATGCTAATGTTAAACTGCTAATTTACTTCTTCCAAGTAAAAGACACTTCAGGGATGTGAAGAAATGTATTTTTCTTTTCTTTTCTTTTTTTAATTCCAGTGCCTGTCGTCAGTTGCTACTGCCTTGCAATCTGGCTTTCTTCCATACTGTGAACCTGTGTACCAGCGTTGTGTAAATCTGGTGCAGAAGACCCTTGCACAAGCCATGGTACTTTTCTATTACTATTTCAGTGTTTTCAGAGTATCTCCTTGAATCAGTGTTTTAACTGTATAAAGTTATGGGTTTGCAGGGAGATTTGTAGTAACCTTTGAATATCTAAATAAATGCATTTCAGTAACTTTTTTTTAAATGCATACACCGAGGAAAATCTAATACTAATTTTGAAAATGCATACTTATTTGTTGCAGTTGCATAATGCTCAGCCAGACCAATATGAGGCTCCAGATAAAGATTTCATGATTGTGGCTCTTGACTTACTCAGTGGTTTAGCTGAAGGTCTCGGAGGCAACATTGAACAGCTAGTGGCTCGCAGCAATATCCTAACACTAATGTACCAATGCATGCAGGTGAGATAAGTAACCTGTTCGATTCTAGGATTTTCTTTAAGAGAATCAGAAGCGCTTCTAGAATTGTAATTTTTTTCTTCCTCTTTTTAGGATAAAATGCCTGAGGTACGGCAGAGTTCTTTTGCATTATTAGGGGATCTGACAAAGGCATGTTTTCAGCACGTTAAGCCTTGCATTGGTATGTTTCTTCTACATATTAAACATTTAACTTGTTTTACAAACAGATAAGAAGCTGGTTTAGCCATTGTTAAGCTCCCTATTCTGTGAGTTGCCTTTTTATAGTGTTGTAAGTTTTCATTTTCCATTACCAGCAAGGATCTGTAGTCTTTTCTCCTTTGAATTTTGTGTTCAAAAGGTATGTTCTTATTTTTGTAGACAGTGCAAAAGTTCATTTTGTTCCTTGATTTTTATAACGTAACAAGCTACCTGTTGTGTTGGAATACAGCAAAACAGATTTACTTGGACTGGAATTATAATAGTTGCTTCCTTTGATAAATTACTGAATTTATAGCTTTTTTTATTCTAATAGAACCTATTGTTACATAAAATAGTGCGTGTGTGTGTATACACATATAGATTGGGAAACTTGGCTAGTAGTTAGGTTTTGGTTTGGTTTTTTGCTTTATTTTTAATTTCAGTAGAGAACTAGCACCAGTTATACTTTTCCATGATACTTGTCTCTTCCTGCAGATACCCTTGAGATATGCTTAACTTGCCAAATGAATGTGTGGATAGGCTTGAGATTTAAAATTTATTTAGCAGATGTTATAATCTGTCTTTGTGACTAATTTTTTCTTAAAATTTAATCAAATATGTGATTACCTTCTAGGCTTTATTGTTTTTTCAAGCATAGCTAGATATATAGCTATCCAGGTGATTTGAGGATTGTTGAAGTATAGTATAAAACTACAAGTACTTCTAGCTCTGGTTTGTTCTTCCTCTCTCTCCCCCATCCCAGCAATGGAAGAGAAGGAGAAAGGTTTCTAGAGTTACATAAAGATAAAGCCTGTCAGAAACATTTCAAAATCATAATTTGAACAGATTTGCATTGATCTGATTAGCTTCCAAACTCCAGGTTAATCTGATATATAGCAGAAATATAGCTCCTGTTAATTCATGTGTAACACTTTCCCAGTATTTAAATAGGCTTACATAATTTTTTAATGAACTTCTCTTCCCCACACCTGCTTTTCCCCCCCAAGATCTTACAGTAATGGGACAAGATGGTTGTACTGTGTGATGAGATTTTAAAATGTTGTTCTTTCTAGCTGATTTCATGCCCATTTTGGGAACCAACCTAAACCCTGAATTCATTTCTGTGTGTAACAATGCTACGTGGGCAATTGGAGAAATCTCCATCCAGATGAGTAAGACTTTTTTTTTCTTTTAATCTCTGCACACTTAGCATGGTTTATCTGGGTGTTTTTTGGCCTTTTTTAGTGATACTTTAACTTTAAAATTTAAATTAATTTGAGATTCTTGTCCGTGTTAGTAAGTTCAACATACCAGACCTATTTAGATTGTGTATGTTAATGGTTATTTTCTTCTGAATCAGTTGTTGTGTTTTTTTTTGACTGTTTCAGGTATAGAGATGCAGCCTTATATTCCAATGGTATTGCACCAGCTTGTAGAAATAATTAACAGACCCAACACACCAAAGACGTTGTTAGAGAACACAGGTACCCAAAACTGAACCATACATGGTGAAGGGAATTAGAGATTTTTTTGTAATGACTTAAAAAAAACACATAGGGGAGACACACCAGAACTGATTTTATTGCTATGTACTTGGCTTATATAAGCAAAGGCAACTCTGTTTTGCAGAAGATCTTACAAGTCTCAGTCTTGCAGGAAACCATCTATCATATATCTAGATTCGTAAAAGTTCCTGCTTTTTGACTTTTAAAACATTTATTATATTTATCATCTGTTTAATTTTCTTCCAGTTTTGTTTGCGTATTGAATATGACAAACGTATGCAGTAACACTTAAAGACTTAATTCACACTGATTTTAATATATACATGTCCTTACACACGTGTACTGTATATATGTGTCTAGTGTTTGAAACAAGTGTAATTGGCATATGTAAAACAATAATGAACTCTTTGAATTTACAAAAAATACATTTTTAAGATAAACTTATACTGTGCACAAAAATCTAGATCTGTGATGGCAGTTTTACCATAACATGACTGAAATTATGTATACTTTCTATTACCTTGTCACTTCACAAATTTCTGAAAAGAATTCTAATAATAGCATGCATGTTTTATGTTCTGGCCCACAGCTTTGCCTTCCAAATGGGGAGCAGTCCCCAAATGCCTTACTGAACTGGAATTTCTGAGGCTTGTTTCTTTTGCATTTATAGAAGGCATGTTCTGGTATGAAGAGCACCTTCCATACTTCAGCAAAACTTTATTAATAAATTCGACAGGTTTCTGGATTAATATTTCACTGATTTTTTTTCTGTCTGAAAACTTGCAAGAAAATGACTGTTTAGTCATTATACCTGACATGATTGAAAATGGTGCTGAAATTCAGTGCTACAGTTATATTTTTTGACCTAAGCAACAAATAAATTGGTGACCGATTTTTCAATGCATATTTTTTCCTCTAGTATTCTCTAAACATAAAAGCTTCGCTTTCTCTGCCCTCCAGCCTCCTAACCCTGTTTTAGTATGGAAGGTGAACTTGAAGGAAAAATTACCTAGTTGTCTGGCATATTATAGGTATTACTTTTTGAAAAGATAATTTTGGAGCAAATACCTACTTGTTGTAAAATATAGCATGGAATAGTATAGCGATATAAATTTTCTTCCTCCCCTACCCCTGCCCTGACTCCCTATCTCTGAACTGATGGATGTGTAACACCTGTAACTGAGAGGCATCCAGTACTTAAATGTTTGCTTCCATTTTTGTTAAAAATTTTTGGAAGCATCCAGACACTGACTTTTTTCTTTTTTCTTTTTCTTTTTCTTTTTTTTTTTAAATTCCCTTAAAGTTACTTTAGGTGTGGATGCATAACTGCAAATAAATGTTGAGTGTTGGTGTACTTATAAGTTTGGTGTGGGATATTGTGCTGCATGCCACTAGTATGTGCAAGTATACTACAGTTTTCTGCTTTAGCTTGCTCTGTAATGAACTATGAAAACACTTCTCCTGTCGAAACATGAGACCACCTTAAGTGAAAGTGTTTGCATTGAAAATAACCTGTACATGCCAAAAAGCTGACTTGGAGAGAGATTACTATTCCTTGTACAGACTGTAGCTACAGGAACTTGCAGAAAAAATTCAGAAGTGTGTTTTTGTTTGAAAATAGTACTTCAAATACAGTTTTATAATTTTGATCTGAAAATTTTAGATGCTGCATATTGAAATTGAGTAACATCAGTGCAAACAGTACATTACCTGTGAGCTGCAGTTTTTATGGGATGAGTATGTTTCAAACTGATGGTTTATGCTGCACCAAACTTTTACTGAAGAGAGCATCATCTGCTTTATTGCATGTTTCATGAAACTGTTCACAAATGCCTGTTAATTAGAGTGTTGCATAGTATGTCCCTTGAACATAGGTTTCCTTTCTCTGCTTCATATAAATCTGCTGGATTTTAGTATTATTCATGTATTTTGCTTCAAGTAATCCTGATACATTATTCCCCACCCTCTCCTTTTTCTGAAGATTAATCTTTCGTGAGTTGAGCAAACACCATTAAAACACACTTGCACAATTATATTTTCTGCAGTCTGTCCCTCGGAACAAACTACCTGATCATGTGATGAAGCAGTGTTGCTTTTCATGTGTCCTTATGCCTTGGTACCAGAAGTCAAATTCTTAACGACTTCTATGAGAAAGACTTCTGTGAACAGGAGAAATATTGGGATTAAAGAACTAATTTTCTGCAGTCAGTTGTTGTGAATCAGTCGCTTTAAACTAAATTCTTTACAAGATTATAAAGATGATGAAACACTTCTCAAAAGCACCAGATATTTATCTATTTAGCATTTTTAGGTAGGCCATAGTATTTTCCATGTAAAAGTATTTATAAATGTATTTGTACTGGTAGAGTATAGATCTAGTAAAATCTTAAATACTACATACTGAAAAAAATACTTACAGTATTTCATATAAAAACTGAAAATGGTTAATTCCTTTTTATCAAAAGTATCCATAATAGTACATTTGGTTAAAAACT
>NW_010159395.1:0-4329 GCF_000695765.1 Mesitornis unicolor
AGATAATTTATTTGAGCAAAAGCTTTCATAACACCAGAATAATGAGTTCTTAGAAATTCTATGAATGAAATACAAGTGAAACTCACATGGCTGGAAAATATTTATGTCATCTTAGGTCTTCAAATGGGTAATTTACAAGAAGCTTGAGGGGAATTCATATAATCCCTGATATATCTTGCAGAACTCATTAAATCTGTCATTTTATCTCATTCATTTATACCCATTTACTTCCAATGCCCTGGCACTGTTTATGCACATTTAAATGAATTTATCTTGTACTACATGCAATGTAAAAATAGCTAATGCAAACCTAAGGAGGCACCTGAATGATGACACCACTCCCACCTCTTAAAATCCTCTCTTATACTGATTTATCAAGTCATTTCTTCATGGCTGATTATAAAAAGTGTCTAGGGTCTCCACAAAACACATTGTCAGAGTGCCCTGCTTTTATAGTTTCCTAGAAAAAGATCTATATCTACTGCTCAGGACAAGCTGCAGACATCCTCAGTTCTCTAGTCTGCTACTGTAACCAGACACATTCCCACTAAGATACTCATGGCTATTTCATGTTTTGGAGCTATAATAACTTACTTTTTGAAAACATCTTTGAATAATAATGATATTGAGGTATCAAGTTCTACAATAGGACTAGCTTAACGGTTTCCTATGAATAAAAGCACAAGTCTCCAAATCAAGTGCAGTTTCACAATAGTACTGCATAAGAATTTTAGAGTATTATAATTATTCTATATTTCTAAAGAAAGAAGATGCAGCCATTTTTATGGACAGACAAGAAAGAAAAATCCTTATTTCAATAAACACTCAGCCCAAATTCAGAGAAGTAAGCAAATCTTATTTTCCTTACAGAATAATTGATGTTGTCAGAGTGAGGATGCAAAGGTCTCACAAAGAGAAATTAGAGATTTTCCAAGTAACATCAGGGACTGCACAAAGAAGTCAAAAAGAGTGAAAAAAGGTGAAAAAAGTTCAGTGAAAAGGGGTGCATACTGAAAAGCAGGAAAGCCAGGGTAATATTTTTGGGGGAAAAAAAAGAAAGAAGAAAAAAAAAACGCCTCAGAAACAGTGAGAACAGTAGATATCCAAATAGCTTTGGGGGCTGTGGAGATGATATATGCTTTTGCTTCAGCTGTGCAGATATCCTCATGTGTCCATGGCCACTTTGTTGGCCGATGTTTTGTGTCAAATCACAGAATTACAGAGTGGCAGGGGTTGGAAGTGAACTCTGATGATCAACCTGTCCAACTTCTCTGCTAGAGCAGGATCACCTAGAGAAGATCACACAGGAACGCGTAATTAAAAACCACAGACTGGTTTTGAATGTCTCCAGAGAAGGAAACACCACAACCTCTCTGAGTAGCTTGTTCCAGTGGTCTGCGACGCTCACAGTGAAGAATTTTTGCCTTATGTTTAGGTTGAACCTCCTGTGTACTGGTTTGTGACCATTGCACCTTGTCCTGTCACTGGGTACAACTGAGAAGAGTCTGGTCCCATTCTCCTGACACATGCCCTTTAGAGATTTATAAGCATTAATGAGA
Organism: Mesitornis unicolor; assembly: GCF_000695765.1. NCBI lineage: Eukaryota > Metazoa > Chordata > Aves > Mesitornithiformes > Mesitornithidae > Mesitornis > Mesitornis unicolor. The sequence goes on from NW_010159395.1 coordinate 1,560, forward strand.
TCCCCCCTCAGTCTCCTCTTTTGCAGGCTAAATCCAGCTCTCAGCCTTTCCTCATATGGGAGATGCTTCAGTCCTCTCATCATCTTAGTGGCCCTGCACTGGACTCTCTCCAGTAGCTCCTTTTCCTTCGTGATCTGGGAGCCCAGAATTGGACACAGTATTCCAGATGTGGCCACATCAGGTCTCCTGGATTAAGGCAGAGGAGAAGGATAACCACCCTTGACCAGCAGGTCAAGTACTGTTACCTGGGGTTGTTCTTCCCCCAGTGCAGTACTCTACACTTGCTCCTGTTGAATTTCATTAAGTTTCTCCCTGCCCAACTCTCCAGCCTGTCCAGATCTCACTGAACGGAAGCACAGTTTTCTGGTGTGTCAGTCACTCCTCACAGATTTGTATCATCAGCAAGTTTGCTGAGGGTACACTCTGTCCCATCATCCAGGTCATTGATAAATATATTGAACAGGACTGGACCCAGTATCAACTCCTGAGGAACCCCACTAGACACAGGCCTCCAACTAGACTCTGCCCCACTGACCACAGCTATCTGAATTCTGCCCTTTAACCAGAACTTAGCAAAATGTCTTGGTTGTCAAATATTTTAAGAAAAAGGATTATTCTTAAGAACATTAGCAGGAGACCAGAGTCACTTCTTCATTCATGATAGGATTTAGATATTTTCATTCTAAAAGGCAAAGGAGGGAATACATTTACTTGAATTGTCACTCACTTTAGATTGGAAAAAGTTAAAAAGGAAAAAAAGAAAATATTCTGTAACTACCTCTGCAAGCATGACAGATTTACATCCATGAAAACTGTCTGTCCGTGACAAGTATGACAATTTATGTCTAGCAAATACTTGGAGAAGTTCATTGAAAAATGCTGTGATAAAGAGAGGGAGTGACAGCCAGCAGTGAGTGTTTAACAAATTTCAGACATACTTTTACTCTATACTGAAAGATGGTCACTTCAGTATTACTTCCCTAGTTTCATCGCCACACTCTGTACTGTAAATCAATGTTCTGTGCTATAAATCAATGAATGAAAGTTTAAACAAAGAAAAACTAGTCACTGAGTCAGTAATGAGAATGTCTCAGGCTTTAGGAATGCTGTTCAAAAATGGAAAGCGTATTTTCATTCTTTGTACTCTCACACTTTTATAAACATGAAATTGAACCTGTAACTTAAAATCTATTTTTATACTTATTTTCTCTTTCTGTTTTTCTAAGATTTTAGAAGTTTGAAGAACATAAAGATATTTGAAGTCATAAAGATGAAATATGTTCTTTTGATTCAACTCTACAGAGGAAATAAGAGGTTTCTAAAATTACAGTTACTTCTAACCAGGTTTTTAATAATGCTGTGTTTATTTGTTGAGTTGCTTTTAGGAGAATGAAGTGATATATCAGTTGGAAAGCATCATATTAGCAGCACAAAGAACAGTTGCTTCAGGATGCCTCCCACCTACCCTACCACTCTCACACACAATGAGAATGTCAGTCATGTTGAAGCTTTGCCATGATAGCCTACTGAACTAGCCCACATTGTCAGAGTCTTTATAAAAGTTATGATCACCTGCTTCATTGTTGAAATCAACATCAAACAGACATGCAAAAATCTTATTTTACTATGTACCTAGCTAAACAAAACCAAGGGTAAACTAAGCCAGCTCTCTGAATGTTTAACCTATGATTTTCCTACCTGGTCCCATATTTTATCCTTCAGACAAGTCATTGGAAATATTTTTGAAGCCACCTGTAGACAACATAGAAAGTTACACCTGTAAAGCAGCAACAACTTTTGAACTGTTCTTTTATGTTTAAGTAGCTCTCCTTCTTCATTAACATAAAAGTACAGCCATCTTCAAGTGTTGCATTCCTTCCCTGTAATCTTCAACCCTTCCCTTCTCTGTCTTCATTGTTATCCCAACAATGCTTCTAAGGCTAAAATGACTGTGAGGGTCATAAATGCGTTTGTTAAGAGTTCAAGGCTGCTGAGTGGTGAAACATTTTGCAAACTATGTTAGACTGAGTAAACTGTCTTCTTCAAAGAAAGATGATAAATAAGTCTAGGTCATATGGCGATTCTTAAACTGGATATACATGAAATAAATGTGGTGATGGCAGTATGTTTCAGAGCACTCATGAGAATAGAAGAACTCCAATATCACCTAGTGTCAGCTGGGTACATCATTCTTCACTAAACATGGAGTCAAAATGGTGGAAGAAAGGACAACCATAATGTGGAGTCCTGTGTAGCCATATAGATATATGTCTATGCCCATAGACAGCGCCGGGCAGTGACAGTGAGGTTCCTGCAAGCGTGCAGGAGGAAAATACAAGACATGCATTAAAAGTAGCTTCCTAAGCTGAACTTAAGAGGAATGACTACTATGAAATGCAACTTACAGAGCTTGCTTTTGGGTACCTTCCTGAAAAAAAATGCAGCTTTTTCTTAACCATTTGACTGTGAGATAATGCTGAAGGACAAAATCTTCTTGAAGGCTAAAAGTTAGGTATAATTAAGTCACTGTTCTGGGATCCAAAAGCCCTGGACTGAATTTTTCAGTTCTAGTACAGACTATCTGTGCAATCTTGAACAAATCAATTCATCTGAAAAATGGAAATACTTTAAAAATTTAGTTTTCCTCTCTTCTTTTCAGCTATGAGAGTAAAATCTTGGTAGAAAAATGGATTTGTCTGTATTCTTTGAGATTACATGGTTTACTGTATAAGCACTCAGGAGTTGTTATGGTTTAAGGGTTACCAGCCTG
>NW_010159396.1:0-16051 GCF_000695765.1 Mesitornis unicolor
GAGTGAGAGCAACTGTACTTAGGAGTGAAAAAAGGCAAGAAAGCAATGGTACCCTGACGTGTCTTTTTTTAGGAATCTGGAAAACACTATTATGTGTGAAGTGCTGTAGCAGATGTGCAGTTGACACCTATACAGCCTTCACTAGGGCAAGTAACTCCAGGTACAACATAATGCAGCACCCAGGCACACACTACCCACTGGTCTGATACTATCCTGGACATCACTGGCACTGGGAAAGCAGCTCATTCCAACAGGGAGCCCAAAAAGAAAAGCTCCTTTGCAATTACAATTTTAAATTAGATCCCTATTGCATGAAGATAAAGCAAGCTTTAAATATCAGGAGACCAAGTCTGCTATGAAGCACAACAGCCAGCTGGAAAGGTGAACTGAAACTACTATCAGACAGTTCTCCACTAACTAGGAGGAAGAAAAACCCACAAAACACCCAGTCCCAAAACAAAAAAATCACAAAACCTAATGCTTTCAAACGACACATCTACAGTCTTTCTGCTATACGCAGCAAAATGAAGTCTATGGTGAAACCAGGACTTCTAAGCTGTACTTTATTGCTCCTACAGAGTAGAAAACCAAGAAGAAACATGGAAAAGCACAAAAAACCACCACATCAGAAGCAACAAAGCCAGCAGGAACAGAATTCAATTAGGAAGTAGAAAGCAAGCTGAAACAAAAAAAGAAAGTATAGAAAACTGTTGGCTAGCAGAGGGACTTCAAGAAGCAATGTAAATCCAGAATACCTACTGAAGTGTCTTTTACAGTTAAAAAGGCCAGTTTATGCCAGTCCCTATGATGAAGCTATCACACTGCAACCTGCCAGCAGCCTGATGTGGATGGAGTTAGTGGTCCAGCAGTGCTTATCTCCATAAAAAGAGAGAGATGACTCTCTTTCCCCATCTTCCTCCTCAGGTGTCCAGGTCCTATTTATTAAATTCACAGTTACATTCAGTCACACAAAAGGGTAATGACTGCTTCTCTACAGGCAACTCTCAGAAGCTACAGCATGGAAATAAAACCTGAACCAGCATCAGATGGGAGTAAATTAGATGAGATTTCTCCAAGGCAGAAAAGGGATAGAACAGAACAGCAACAAAAGAAATGCTTGCATAGCCATTTATAGCTGTTTCCATAGCAGTATAAAATACTTCAATTGCTTTAAGTGCCAAGGATGACAGCGCAACAAAAGACATCACACGGGAGGCTGCGACGCCTTCACAAACCAAGGCAAAATATTCTGGGTTGGGTACCAAGAAAGTGAGGAATATGCATAAACCGCACTAACCCCCAGCAAAAGGTTGGTTAAGGGCTTGCTTTGCTACTCCACAGAAGTTTGGTGACCAGAAGCTTTTACTCCCCTCTCCCAGATGCCTCGTGAGCTTCAGCCCCCTGGCCACCCGAGAACTTGTGTGACCAATGCGGTGGCTTACGCAGTTACGCACGCAGACCTGTCACCGCTGGCTTCACTTCTATGAGATGAGACTTGGGGTTAGGCTCACGAAATCCATGCTTCTGTACCCTTCAGGGCTACCAAAAGTATTTTAGTTTTAATTTCATTTGCTCAGGCCACAGGTTAGATGTAGATCTGACACCCATGACTCCCACAGGACACTTCTGATCCTCCACCGACTGCTAAAGCAATTTCTCGTTTCCTTAGGTCCTTCAGGCCAGGATTAGAAGACCACCTTACTGATGGAGAACGCAAGTCACTCAGCTGTTCTAGTCCAGTCCAAACCTGCCGTGCCTGCGAGATCCTCCAGCTTCTGTGGCTGCTTTTGCTCTTGGAATCAAGTACTTTATTTGTGTCCTCTGTTGTTCGACCAAGTCTTCTGGAACACACTAACACTTCAATTTAGCACGCTGTGGATGTGAGGCTGCTTATAGCAGCTAGCATCTCAAACAGCTAGGAAAACTTTTTGTTTAGCCAAAAAAGGGTATATTTTTTGTTAAATATTTATATATCTATTTTAAATATATATTATATATGTGTACACTTAAAATCTTTTAGCTTCCTCATTAATACCTGATTTAAGAGACTAATTCTTAAAAGTGTAAGAGCTATAATTTAAAAAGCACTGTAAAACGTTGATAGGCTAATCTTAACTTTATCCCTAAACATAAAAACTTCCCATAAAGGCTGCTGCTCATTCCTGCAGCACTACAAAACTGCCACCTGCAGCAGCTATGCTGAAGCAGACAGGGAAAGACAGTGCCTTGAAAATAACCACACATCGAGTCACCACATTGCACCAATCTCTGCTGGAGTCTCACATGGCAAAAGAACATTGATTCAGTAGAGCCAATACACTATGATTGAGTCTGTAGTACTAAAACATGACACTAGGTACTATGTGCTGTTCAACGCTTTCTTTTTGGGTGGGCAGGGGAAAGGAGAATTGAACAGGTAAAGGCTCTTGATCCAGCCCATCAACCTCAGCCTGAGAAAGCAGAAAGGGTTACAGCACCAGCCACAAAACCTCGATAACCTTCCTGCGTCAGAGCCGAGCAGCCTGTGAGATCAGCCCAGCAACAGGTCTGCTTAAATCGACTCTTTGGATCGCCGTGTCGAGTGAAGCCTGACGGAGCGGGAGCAAAAGGACAACTACCTACCAGGTCACCCATGGGGCGGCAAGGGAAGGACAGCCAAATGAGAGCAGTCTCCGAGCAGCAGTCCCTCACACAGGAACAAATGCCTATTTATTAAAGAAGAACAACCTAGAACCAGGACGTTGCCCTTTCCGGACAGATGAGATATGCCGTGTATTGTCACAGTTGCAAGTAGGACAACAATACCATTGCAGAGTCCCCACACAAGTTTCCTTAAGTGAGTGACTTTTACAAGCCTACTGACAATCTGCACGTTCTGTGGGTACCTTTTCTCCAGGTCGAATGCTGCCACATTTCAGGAGATTGATGTCAGCCTTGCAGTCATCCATGAAGCCACAGATCAACCGATAATCGCTGAAAATAATGGCTGTCATTTTAGTGATGTACTGATGGCACTGGTATTCGGTGATGTTGCCTCGGTGATCCACCAAACACGACACCAAGAAGCCTTTACCAACCGGTTCATCTGCACACTCCTTGATCTGTTAAAAAACCAAAAGTTACAGCTACTGAACGTAACCTTCCTTTAAAAAACCCATCCTCAAAGGAACTTGCATCTGTAGCTTCAAAATCTGCTGGCGAAGAAACCCTCTAGGCTTTAGTTTGACTTTCAGTAAGTCAGAACACTCGAAAATATTTCAGAAATGAGAAATACCTCATGTGTGTCAGTATCTGAAGAAAGCAAACGCAGCGACCTTGAGGATTATAAACCCGCTCACTCAATAATCATCTTTCATAATAATCACACTGAACCTCTGCAATCAAGTGAATTTGTAGGAAAAATGCCAGTCTGACAAATCTTTATTTAGGAAGCTGAGCACATTACAGCTTCACTGTATCACACTTGGACCCCCATTACCACCTGACCCTGTACCATGTAACATTTTGTCTACGTCAGACCGATTCAGAAGTCGACGTAGTATTTATTGAACTGTTTATAACTTTGCTGGAAGCCGAAAAGGACTAAAGGAAAATCCTCAACAAATTCATGTTTTTCAGCAGGCTCTTACAGGAACTGATTGCTGGTACTAAACCATTTTATTCAGTGGTCTGAAAAAAGAAATAAAAGTCATGGCTAACAGAAGCTGAAAGCCGTGCAGGGACTGGGGAAGCAGCGAACACGAGCAGACAGGTCCCTAATATAAATCACAGCCTGCACTGCTCAGGGAAGCAGACAGTAAGGCCAAAGACATCACCTTTGGAAGTAAAAGATGCAGGCAGTTTTGACAGCATCTTTCCAAAGGAAGTGGAAAACACGGCTGCTTATCAGTTAAGGATGCTCTCTGAGGAATACTGCAACAGGAGCAGTGCAATGCCTTGGTCCAAGGAGCACCGAGGTTACACAGACTCTTTTTAACCCTGGGAAGCCTGTGCTGAAATGTACTTGCCCAGCTCTGGCATCCCCTGTCCAGGAGCATGCCAAAACCTGCAGCCATAATGACGCAGAAAGCATCCTTGACGGCCAGGCACCGAAGTTCAGCAGTGACATTTTCTCAAGCAATAGATACACGGGCTGACTCGATTACATCAAGGATGTGTTTCTGTACAAATACTGAGGGGCTCATCAATCTAAAGGGAGATCCATGGCCATCAATAATCCAGGCAGGTTCAGGTAGCAGAGGCAGCGCTAAAGGAACAGGGAGGGAACCATTTTATCAGTTCTCAAATGTTGAGTTGGAATCTTTATATGGAATTAAAATATAATATTATCTATTATACATTGTAATAATAATAGCAGCAGTAGTAGTAATAATAATAATAATGGAGAGCCATGCCTAGGAAGATATATTCTAGCTATAACAAGAATTAACTCAGGGCATCCTGTTCAGACTCATGCAGGTCAGATGAGATGAATAAAAAAATCTCTCTCTGTCTCAGCTTTTGATGCCATTACTTCCTATGTAACAAATAAAACATGTAACATTTTAAACATCATTATTGGAAGACAGATGTAGGCCGGTAGAACATTTTGTATTTAACCTATACAGCTATTAGAAAAACACAGTTGCTAAGGTCAATGTAATCATTATAGATAAGGCATAAAATACAAATCAAAGTAAAAATACCTATGATCCATTGCAGGGTGAACGGGAGAGTTGAGCAAGCTCTCCCCGAGAAAGCTGCATCCTCGGCTTGGCCCAATTTCAGCTCAAGTACCGAGCGCCAAAGCAGCACACAACAGCAGCACGCTGCTTTTGGAAGAGTCCGGGGCTTTGGAAACGGCCCCAGAGCTCCATGGCCTGAGCCAGTGAACTGCGTGAGAGACCGAGCCACCACGATCCTGCCCGGCCGCTTCTGAAGCGACCACCGTTATCTGGTAGCCAACTGTAATTCTAGACTAAAATCACTGCCAGAGCTCAGACAATTGTGACAGTTGAGAAAAGCTGATATTTTAATTTATATTTAGCTGCCAAAACTAAAGGTAGACTTTTCAGGATGTACCCGGCTGGGACAGTCACTCATTCCCAAACGAATTTTACTAAAAATTGCTCTTCCTGTTGTGTTTTGTTCTTAATCCAAACCAAATACTTTACATCAGAGCTCAGTCACCCAGCAAGAAAGCACCGACCTGCTAGTGTGAATTAAAGCATTAAAAGGCCAATACTCTATGTTAGCAGTATATGCCCATTATATATCTTAGTTTTAAAGAGTGTTGTTGAAATACCTCTCAAAAAATTAGTGGAATGGTTTATGCGCCTGCCACAGTATGAAGTACCTTAGATTGCTTTTCTTTAACTAAAAACTGCTCACCAAATGGCAAAATACCGGCAGTTAATGTCATCATTCGTGACAATTATAAAAGGAACACTGGTGGTTAATGTACAACTGAAAATTCTATGTATGCTCTTCCCGCTGCTTTCAGACATGACATCCCAGATTTAGAGGGCACCATTTACAACAATGCCAGACTGCCTCTGTACAAAAGTGGTAATTAAACAGACTGTTAAAGGAGCATTTTCAAGAACGCCTTGGTTGTAAAAAATCTGCTGCGGCCACATGACATAAACCAGGAAAACACGATCTTTCCTACGGCTGCAAAAAAAAGGGGATTCAACAGCTTTGACAGTGCCTTTCTTCCGGCTTACCTCTGCAATAGTGGACTTGCAGACCTCTCTGGCCACGGATTCAAACTTGGGATCTGTAGTCAGGTTCAGCTTGTAGTTCCACAAGAGCTAGAGAGAGAGCATTTGCAGAAAGGAGGTTGAAGAGCTTCCCATGGAGAACGATGAATGTTTTGCTTCAGAAAACAATGAAACATCATTTATCCCCAACCCGTATCATCATCCTTCTACAGCGCAACAATCAGCGCAAAGTCTCCGTGACGACAACTCCGTCCATTCATTTCTGCAATAATTTTCTCAGACTGAACAATTTCAGGCTGTTAAAAATCTCTCCATAAGGTCAGGAGCTGAGTCATTAAAAGATAACTAATGAAGACAATTTCAAAACTGAAAGGATAAAGCACTGAACGCCGTAACTTGCTATGTGCTGCCTGTTTAGCAACACCTTTAGCCATCACACGGCTTGTCTGCCTGATGCAAGTGATGTAACAAAACTGAAGTGCTCAATATGAGCACAATTCACGCTGAAAACCTAATAAACAGCTAATAAAAAAAAGGAAGGCTACAACGCAGCTGGTCCCTTATTCACTTCCTTCTGTAAGGGGCTGCGACCAGACAACTTTTTGGATGCAGAATGTTGGATACAGATGTATTTCAAACCTACAGGAGGTGCTCTCTCTTGCTAAGCACAATAACACATTAGAGGATAGACTACAAAACGTCTTGGTAAGGATGACTGTTCCTCCAGGAGCCAGAGACTGGCTCACGTACGACTCTGTAGATGCACTGGGTCACTGCGCAAGAATCGGTCTTGGGCAAGTCACACTGCAGACACATCCCACGTGTGCTCCTGAGGCAGCATAACACACAAGCACAGGGTGAGACAGCAAAACCTCAGCGAATTAACAGCTGAGATGTTGCCTGAGAGAAGTTCTAGGAGCTCATCTGTTTCTCTCTAGGAACTTCAGTTCATTTTCAAGAGGGCAGAAGCAGGCACAGAGAACTGAAAAAGGAACCAGCACAACTGCACCATCTTCCACACCTCGCAACATGGAGTTGTGAAAAGCTAAAAAAAAAGGAGATGATGGGATCCCAGGGTATTTCAGAGGGAGCAAGAACTTGGAAATATACAGGTTTAGTAGATTAAAGTGAATAAAGAGGGAACCTGTCCTCGCATAGCGCTCTAAACCTCTCTCAGCCAGGATCAGCGCAAGATTGAGGTCCAACAGCGTAAGAATGCACCTCTGCATTCACCATCTCAAACCTTGAAGAGCCTTGAATTTAACTGCTCTCCAAAGGAATCTTCCCACAGATGGAAGGAAGGTTAAACTTGCATCTCAAAATCCAGATTTCAGCATTAGGCGATGTTTTCCTAGGAGCTGAGTGGCAGCTTTACCACCAGGGACTGCAGAGAAAGGCAAAGAAAATGTTTGACTATGAGATGTCTCTCTGCGGTCTAGTTTTTGATCACGCCGCCACAGTTTCTGCCTGGGAAGAAGAGACTTTGTCCACACTTCCTATTTGTGAATGGCTGCTATAACCCACAGCAGCCTGACATCTGCCTCACGGTGGAAATGCTGCCATGCAATCCAGCAAAGGTCCAACTTTCATTTCTAGAATCCTCAATTTCTTCTTCATTCAGGTAACTCTTGTTGGTACACTGAAATGTCAGGTGGATACATTTTAATTATATCAGTAATTAAAGAAGTTTTCTCTTCTTCTTCAAAAAAAAAAAGGACTTAAACAGAAACACGACGTGCCCTTCACGTGATCCAAACTGCACGGCAGCAAATTACAGCTGCAGTGAACTGAGGGAGCACAGTGCTAAAGGTTAAGTTATAAACACAGTCGAAAATTGCTGGTTGTACAGCACAGTCGGGTTTCATTTCTGGAACAGATCATCCAACAACAAAATACAGCCTCTTGAGCATCTGAAACGAAGATGTTCACCGAGGTACGTGTGTGTCTATTCATGTCCGGGGCTAACCCAACAATTAAGGATCTTGATGTGGTGTTTTCTAACAGAAAGCCAACAAGAAAAGACGAAGGAAACCCAATACCAACCTCAGCTCTGATTTATTTCTTTTTCTGGTAGAGTCTCGGGATCTGAGGAGTCAGCTTGACAGCCTGAAAACTGGCTAACAGTTTGCTCACTGTTAAACACAGCGCGGAGAGGAAATCTGTTCTAAAACCAGCCAAGTGGCTCAAACTGCCTCTAAATATCACACCCCCACAGCATTTTCCAAGCGAGTCTAAGAATTCAGCAGCTGTGAAAGTAATACAGAAGGCTCCAGCAGCTGAAATTAAGAGTTTAAATTCAGTACTGCTCACATCTTTCCCAAAAAGAGCACAGCAAATTGCTCCCAGTAACTCACGGGAACCACCCCCAAGTACAAAATAGGAAAGACGGGTGCCGTCCTCCTCTGATACAGAACTGCAGTTCGCAAAGGTCTTCAGGATGTTCCACTCTGAAGTCTCAGTAAGACCACAGTGGCTGTACTGGGTTAAAGAAATCACCTTGTGTTCTCCCTCCATAGGCCAGTACAGAAACCTACACGTGTCCCAGTTAATGCCTTTTGCAAATCACCAAACTATGCAAAATACTTTGGGTTGGTAAGTGACACAAGGTGCAAATGCCATAGTTAGAGGTTGAATAAAACAAAGCGATACTTACATGATTGCAGTCGGAAGAGATTTCATTATCTGGCTGAAAGGAGAAAAAAGGAGCGTCAGTTCACTACTCGTGCGATGCATTTTACATACAGAGGAGCACAAGCTTACACAGAAATGAACACACCGACAATTCATTTTCATTATAAGAATCTATTTGACGTAAGTAGTAAGAAAGTTTAAAAGCCGCATAAAAAGAGAGATGATATTTAAGCACCAAGAAGATGAAACGAGAGGTACTTTAGACACAATGCTGCCTTAACTCTACAGAACATAAACTGCACCACAGCGGCAGCATTTACGTAGACGCTGCAGAAACAATGGAAGTTCTCGTGTCTGGTCCAACCGCCTGAACTAAGGAGGGAAAAAAGCATCTGTGGGAACACCAAGACGTGGCAGTAGACTTTTAAAGAAAATAAGTATCGTGCACCCAACTGAAGGAGAAAGACAGGACTCGCTTCCCACCCCAAAATCCAAGCGTTCATGTTCCCCATCTGAGAAGCGACATCTTTTCCCTCAGCTGTACATAAAGAATAACCAAAAAAACCCAACCCTGACTCACAAAGTCTCTGCTTCCACTAATATTTAAGGCGTTCATCACCACGCAAAGCTTAAACCCGTCACTGACACCAACACGTCAGACCTCAGATATTTGACGCCAGAGGACTTTGGAAGCGAGCAGCCTGCGTCCCCAAGAGCTTTTAAGCGCAAGTGTTTGCTGCTGCCCAACACGTTACAACGCTCGCACCATCGCTGTTTCGGAGAGCACGAACACAAGTTCATGGGAAAAAGAGAGCACGGGAAACGCCTGAAGTCCTTAATTACAGCCGTTATTAACTAAAGCACTTGTGTTCTGTACAGAAGGAAGTGGCAGAAATTACCTCTCCACTTAGAGCCGAAAAACCAGAACAGTACCTGAAGGATCACAGCGATCAACCGCAGCTTGGTCAGACCACCGCCACCTAAAGCCGGATCCCCCAAAGTGGTCTCCCCCTCTACTCTGCCGTGGTGAGACCGCATCTGGAATATTGCGTCCAGTTCTGGGCCCTCAGTTCAAGGAGGACAGGAACTGCTGGAGAGAGTCCAGCGTAGGGCTACAAAGATGATCAAGGGAGTGGAGCATCTCCCTTCTGAGGAGCGGCTGAGGGAGCTGGGGCTCTTTAGTTTGCAGAAGAGGAGACTGAGGGGAGACCTCATTCATGGTTATAAATATTTAAAGGGTGAGTGTCACGAGGATGGAGCCAGGCTCTTCTCGGTGACAAACAATGATAGGACAAGGGGTAATGGGCACAAGCTGGAACACAGGAGGTTCCACTTCAATTGGAGAAGAAACTTCTCAGTGAGGGTGACAGAGCCCTGGCCCAGGCTGCCCAGAGAGGTTGTGGAGTCTCCTTCTCTGCAGACATTCAAAACCCGCCTGGACGCCTTCCTGTGCAACCTCATCTGGGTGTTCCTGCTCCGGCAGGGGGATTGGACTGGATGAGCTTTGGAGGTCCCTTCCAATCCCTAACGCTCTGGGATTCTGGGATTCTGTAATCACAAATTTGAAAATTAGGATATCAGTCTTTTTTAAAAGGCTACCATACGCCTGCTCATTATCCCCATTCTCACAACCGAGAACTAAGATGACACCCAAATAACACTATTTTAATGCAGCCTCCAAGATCAACGCTACCAGGACTTAACAAGGTGGTTTTTCCTTAATTTTCTGCACCCATCCTAATCATTCAGCAACACAACAGAGGTTTTAGACTAATTTTAGCTAATTTTAAAAGCTGAGAGTCAGAACTGCTGTCTCAGTCCTTAGTCAAGGATAGTTTTATAGAAATATATAGGCCAGCCCTGTAATTCCCCGCTAGAGGACAGGGCTTATCTAACACATCCGCAAGCAGAAGAATCTGGAAGGGGCAGAGAACACTCTCCCAAAATCCTTCATCCTCCAACCTAGTAACCTTTGCTTCAGATGCACCAAGGAGTAAAGTTCAGTATTTCTGGAAAGACGAGCCCAAGGAGATAACAGACTGGTTCTCCCTGACCTGGGAAGCTTAAGCAAGCTTTTCTTGAAATACACAACGTTAAAACACTGCACACTGAAACACCAGCCTTCCTGTGCTCTGCAGCAAACCCCAGCTCCGAGAAATCAAGCCTCATTCTTCAGAGAAGAGCAATGGACCTTAAATGGGACTTTAACTAAGCTTCAGTACTGCATAAATTCACAGTTCAGTACTTAAAACATGCGAACGCATAAGATCTGGTCAATAATCCTTTAAATGTGGACTAAAATGACCACCAGCACTCGCTAAAAGGTGAGATCCTTCTTCCCTCTTACCATTGCAAGTGTAGGAGAGGTGGATTCAGTGGGGATGCTGACCGGCTTCTCCCAATTTAAGTGAAGGAAAAGGAGAAAAATAATCCTTTTTTACCTCGTGTCTGATAAACTGAAGGGCTGAGTTTAAGGGGAATCAAAAATCACACCAGCACAAGCCATACCAGCTCTGCCTGTCCAAGGAGACAGCCTGTGGCCCTCTATCCACCACTTCCACCCTAGGAACCTTTCAAACTAGAGCAGTTTCAGAGCAACACGTTTGTGTAGTAACTCCTGAAAAAAGGCAGGGTTCAAAGTACCACCCAGAGAAGTTGAGGAGCAAGAAAAGCTGCGTTGTGCCATTCCCACATGGTGAGCTTGAGGAACACGGATGCTCAGAGACCCCCGGGGCAGGGGGAAGGAGGAGAGCGGCCAAAACCAGCACCATGTGCTGGTCAAGGCATTTTTAGGAGAGGAAGCTGACGGCAAGGAGGATGTTCCACTGATTAGTGAGGGAGAAGGGCTCCTCTTACATCTCCTAATTGAAGGATTAAAAACAGGCTTTACAGAAATGACGTGTGCCTCTGGGCTCAGAGAAGCATTTGCTGTTTAGCAGTTTCGGTGGGAATTTATCGCTTCCCTTTGCAGTTCTCTAAAAAGCTCTCCAGGCTCCTCTGTGCTCACATTCCAGAGCACGAACGCCACTTCCCACCTCCCAGGAAAAGCAGAGTTGAGAACAAGTACCAGCTAGGAGAAAATCTGAACAGAAAAAGGCATTTCCTTCCATTCAACCACACCAGACATAAATACCGCATCAGTATCGTGAACACTATGGTTTGTGTGAAGCGATATCACCACCAAATTACGGGGTTGTCAACACTGCTGTGTTTAAAAGCGCCCTTTCCCATCCACCAGATCAACTCACTGAAACAAGTCACGACAGACATCCCTTTCTAAATCTCACTGCTTCAGCAATGGTATAAAACTAGATTAAAACTATACAGCAAGTGAGCAACCCACCACCACCACCCAGGCGCGAGGCGCCGGCGTTTCAGCTTCAGAACTGGACCACCACCACTTGTGCTCCCAGCAGTGCCTGTGTACTCATAGCAACAGGAGCCAGTGCCATCACCATCTAGCAAAGAGCACGCTTGCTGGGGTGCAAGTGCTATCTCCTCACAGCCTCAGCCAGAGCCTCTTTCAGCCGCTTAGACAAAACAGACTTGATTTGGGCTTATTCCATCACATCCTAAAGAAATGATTCACATTACTGGATTTGAAAAGCAAGGTAAGAATCCTAATCAATGACTGTGGATGAAACTCAACATCTTGGGAGAAGTCCCTGCAGGGATTATTTCCATCACCAGCAGCTGCTTGACCTTCTTTTCCTCTGCTCCCTTGCAAATGTCATGCAAATAGAAGAGCCTGAAGTCAACTGCTCAAGTGCCTTTATTCCCAAAACTTAATCCCTCCTTAGAGCAGGAACAGGGGATGACAGCAGACGTTTCCACTATTCTTCTAAGGCGAGAGTAGCACCACACTTGCTGGAAAGTAGGGATGAGGTATATCTCGAATGCTAACGATGGTTCATCATCAGGCATTGAAAACAACAGACTCTGGACCTGCTCAAGCAAAAACCACCAAGAACCAGCATGGAGCAAACCAGCAAGGTAAAAAAGGCAATTGGCTTGTGGATGGGAGGAACCCAGTAGATGGTCTCTCCCTAAACTCAGGGCCAGATTGTGAAAAGATCAAACAAGTCAATTAGGAAAGGATGTTAATTAAAGTGGCTGCCTTCCCAGGAAAGAGAAGGCAGGCAGCAGTTCCCTGTCACACGTACGATACGCTGCGAGCACAGTGCCTGTGGGTACACAGTGCAGGCAGCTCCTGGTTCCCAGCCACAGCACTGAAGTTTTCCACTCTGACCTGAACATTTACCACCACTACGTGTGAAGGAACGGCAGAGCAGGCCTGCTGACCCTGCAGCTTCTAATGGGGAGGCTACTGGGCTGCTAAAGGGAAATGACTTCTTGGCTGTGTCCCTCACACAGCTAACAGCAATCCCTGCACACCAAACACACCCAGCCGGCATTTCAACCCACAGGTATCAAAGCTGGCTGGACTTACGGCACCAGAACACAGGGCTCAAGGAGAGATCTGGGGGATCCACCCTCCTGCAAACCTGATCCCCTCCTGAGGCAACCACTAGAAAGGATCCAGCAGAAGACCCTGTGGAAACACAAGCAGATGCAGTCTAGGCAAGAACCAAGACAGCTTTTTATAAGAAAAACCACACATCACACAGCCGCCCATGCTTCAAACCGACCGAAACATCCTGAGGTTCTGTGCCAACGAGCATATGGCCACAGTAAACCATCTTCACACATCCTGCAGTCCTGAAAGAGTCACGTGTGATAAAGAAGTTAAAACCAGTGGTAATTTAAGTTTAAAACAGAGAAGACTTCGTAACTTAATTACACATTTAGTGAGCAATGAAGTTAAATTCATTAAGCTGAGCTTGAAATATTCCCTAATGCCACTGAACTGTTGGCACCAACAACAAATCCAGTGTTGCCATGTCAGCAAAAAACCACTTCACTCATCATTCATGCTTGAAAAAAGCCCGTTTGAAGCACGACACCGTGCATCTATCACACACCAAAGCCATGAAGCTCCTGGCTTCCAAATACTTTGCTTATTTCACAGAAGTAATTTTTCACCCGCTCGAGAGCCCAAGTCTGCAATGCTCTGGCACTTGACCTAATAATGATTTCCACATTGGTCAGGCACTCCTAGCTTATGTAAACTGGACACAAGTTGTACACAAACACCTAACAACCGCCTCCAAAACACACACACAACTCTGCACATGAAAGTCAAACCGATCAGAACCAGCGGCAATTATTTTACCTCCCCCCACACACAAAGCACGAGTACTCAATCAGCCTCAACGCCAAATCCTGCAACTGCGTTTGTCGCTGTTTTAACCGAGCTCTGCATTCCACGCTTTTCCACCTGTGCTGACATTTTATATCCTCCAGGGGTATGACACCATTAAGACAAGTGTGTTCATTCAGCAAAAATATCACAAAGCAAGACCAAAAACCCCAGCACAAGATGTCGTGTGTCCTTCTGGCCCAGCAGCCGGGGAAAAAGGAACCAAGGATGAAGTGGGCCTGGTCCAGCCACACTGTGAGATCCAGCGCTCAGTATCTGCTCCAAACACCAAGGCAGCTCAGCGAGTCTTACCCTTTCCTATGTGGCTTTAATAAGAAGTCAACAGAACATTACTAATTGTCACATTTTGTTTCATTTCAATACAAAAAGCAGAGAGAAATGCCACAGGCAAACCAGAAAACGCTCGAGTTTCGGTTCTGATGCATCAGAAGCGACCACAGGTCATGGTGCAATGAAAGGAAACACTCCAACTTCATCCACCTGACAAACCAAACATCTTTGCTGGGTATTTCTCACCAGCAGATCGCTTTCTCCCAGCAAAGCCACCGTGCAGGTGCTGGGAGGCTCGGGGTGCGCTGCTGCTCTGCTGGAAGTGCCCGCTCGCACAAACTGCTCCTGTCCCCCTGTGCTGGGGACTCTCGAGCCCTCTTAGCAGGGACCCCTCTCATTTCAACGCCGATCCACACATCAGAGCATGTTGTAACACTCGGCACAATCAAAGCAAACTCGTCCCAGATGTCCCTTCTTCCCTTAGCCCCTTTTTCTTCCTCCTCTTGGAGGCTTTGCAGGCAACTCCCAACACACCGCAGAGCAAGACAAACCCTGAAGTTACGCGTCTGCCACAGAAGGTTGGCAGCACAGCTACCAGATAGGTTGTTTCCCGTGACACTCCTCCACAACACAGCTCTGCTACTAAGCACAGCTCTGACACCGAGCTGCAGATCCAGCCAGGAGGCTTCAGGATTCGCTCCTGGAAAGCTCTCTCAATGCTGGCAAAAAGAATTTAAGAAACCACAAGGCACGCGAGGATTCTGGTAGTGCCACAAAAGAAGATGAGAGGAGAAGAGCTGTTAGAAAGAGCAGGGTGAAGCCCCAGCAGACCGCTTAACCTACCTGATATCCCCTATTTAAGCTGTGCTGAGACAACCTACATCTAAATGACCTTCCTGCACGACTGGACCCCAACCAGAAACAGCCCAGGAGTGTTCCAGCGGAAAGGCAAAACGGACAGCGTGGGTCCCAGCAGTACTGCACAGTGTCTGCTGGGGGCAGAGGGAAAACGAGTGAAGAAAGGAACCGAGGCCTCAACAAATAATTCCAGTGCAACGGCTGATGAAGAAGCTTCTACCAAATATCTTCATCACCTTCCAGTCAGATTTCATCTCTTACTCTTAACACAGAGGCTTCACATCTTCTGACTGCACATACTCTATAGTGCTGCAGGTTGAGATTAACCTTACAGAAAGCTTCCAAAAAGCCATAAGAAGTTCCCAGGAAGGACTCAGTTTTAGACAAAATGAAAGGTTGCTGAACATGGTGTGGCAGAGCCTCTGTCTCCCAAGAGGAACACATCCTAACCATGCTCTGCTGCGAGAGAATGGTGTTTGGGATGCACAGAGCCCAGAACTACTGAAATCCTTTCTAAATCAGCCTTGTACAGAAGTTAAGAAGAAGGTCCGTGCTAAAAGCCCTGCATCCCAAGGCACACAGGAAGCACAGGTCTCCCCAGCAAGGTTTCAGAGCAATCTCTGCTTACTCATCTCCCCACTCCCACAGTCGAGCTCCGAGTTCCCCGCTTGCAGGCAGCTTCGTTTCACCACCACTGCTCGTGTGCCAGACCCCAGCTCTACTCATTACCAGGCTCCCCTCCACAAGGGCTCTTGCTTCATTCAGCACAAGCACAGAACAACGCTCCGACCTCTCCACCAGCCAAAATCATATCCTTGGTACTCAACGTGTGGGCTCATGACTCCGATTTTCCACACCGAAAGCCATAAAAGATGCCTCCCCAGGAGCATTCTCCTCCTCATGTGTCCCATCAATCAGGGCGCCTGTCCCCGCCAAGGCGCAACAAGCATCTCGTGCCGTGTCCAGGGGCACAGGCAGCGCTGCTCTCACCCCAGTGATTTACATTCACACATTCCACCTCCGAACCAAAATAAGACAGCATCCAAACAGGTGGGAAGCAGACTCAGCTATTTTTAACTCCTGCCAGCTTTGCTACTTCGAGGCAGTAAAAATCAGATACCTCAAAGGCATCACTCGAGCCTTAACCACAGACCACACAAGAAGAACAATTTTATTTTGAAGTCTTCCTTCCTTCCCGCAGGACAGCAGTGAGAGCCCTGCTCTTCCCCCTTCCAGCTGCCCCTATTTTTTAAGGCCAGAAACAAAATAAACCTGGAGTTACCTCACAGAATCACAGAATCCCAGACCG